>NC_057806.1:2829888-3048213 GCF_018294505.1 Triticum aestivum
TGGCCAACCGCGACTAAAGCCCCTCACGTGCACCAGCTGGCCACCGAGCGCCCTGGCCCAAACCTTTGGTTGCGGTTCATCTGCCGAACCGCGACTAAAGACTTCATTAGTCGCGGTTCCTACAGTTTCGCGACTAATGGGGCTGGACGGAAGCCTCTTTTTCTACCAGTGTAACTTTATATTAAAAAATATAAACATTCACAATATGAAATCAATATTATCAGATGCACCATGAAACGTATGTTCATACTATATAGTTTTAGTATTGTAGATGTTCATATATTTTTATATAAATTTGGTCAAACTTTGTGCAGTTTGACTTTGACCAAATATTATATGCGGAGTAAAAAGAAACGGAGGGAGTACTGATGAGAAAAACACCAGAAAACAAGGCTAGTTATAACCCATGGGTTTTTAATAATTATGTATCCTTTTCTTGTTTTTTATTTGTGTACACAATGCTAAAATTTCAATAAAGGAACTAATGTTGCACATACTAATTCATCAGATTAAACACGTTCATTTCAGTTTGAGTTCTTACTTACGCCACCATGCCAGAAAACATCGATGATGCAATAAAGAATCACATTTACATGTTTATTATATTCATCTATTCCATGGCTAACTTGAATTCGTGAAAAATGATATAAACAAGTTATCATTAGAAGTTCAAGCAAACTGTTATATATGTCATAACATTGTGTCATATGAAACAATTGGGGAGTTCAAACTATCTGATGGTTTTTTCATCCTTTCCATGGCATTGGAGTATGTCGAAATGAGATTTCTTCACCATTCTTGTAGAAAACTTGACCATTCTTCACCATTTCCTATATACCAGAATGCAACATCGGAACAATAATACCAGATTATGAAGAGTACTATTAACCATTTATCAACTGCTAATGCAAACTGAGCCCATGCAACTGCGAAACAAATATGGACTATAGCATCCTTGAACATGATGAAAAAAATGGTGCAATAAAAATAATGTGCATAAGGCATTTATCATTGATGACATTGCTTTTACATTGTAGTGTCCATAAAGCATCGTGTACTTTTGCTGAAAAATACATTGGCAAGTCCATCAATATGGAATAGTTCTCTATGATTGCAAAGCCATGCATCATTACAGACTCTGACATTGGTATTGGCACAGGCTCAAGCATAATTCCATCTTTGGTGATGACCAGGTATGTACAATAAGGAGGTTCATACCAGTACCCAAAGGTGAACATTTCACCTGAAAGAATAATAACTACATCATCTAATCGAGTTTTCCTAAATGGAGGTAAGAAATAGTATGTTGTCATTGTACACTAGTAGAAAACAGGGCTTTGGTCCTGGCCAGATCAGAGCATTAGTCTCGGTTGTGCTACGAACCGGGAATAATGGGAGCATCAGTCCCTATTCGAGTGGCTAGGACACCGGTCGGGCCTCACTGGGCATCAGTCCCGGTTCGACTGGTACCTTTAGTCCCGGTTCCAGACACCAATCGGGACTAAAGGGGTTGCTTCCCTTTAGTCCCGGTTTGTGTCTGGAATCGGGACTAAAGGGTAGGCCTTTAGTCCCGGTTTTAGACACAAACCAGGACTAATGTTTTGCTATATATATCCACCCCATCTCCTCTATTTTTTGGCCGTGGAAGGGTGGGAGGTGTGTGCTACTATATTCTCACATCCTATGCACATGAGGTGTTTGATGAAATTCCCGAGCCACACTTAAGTTTTCTCTTGTCCAAGCTCGACCTCCAAGCTACATTTTCCCCAAGATTTTTCTAGGTTTGGCGGTCCACCAACTACATAAGTGTTCTAAAAGGTTAGCAAGTTCATCCTTTCATATCTCACTGCTAGTTTACCTCATTTCAAATGCTCCAGAAGTAGAGTGGTTTGTGCGTTTTAGTGGAGGAGTGTATGTGGGAGTTCATTTGATTTAGATGCACAATCTGAGCACAAATTAACTTCTTAGAGTCTGCACATGTGTAGGGTGTTGTCCCGTCCCCGTCCTCACCGCCGTCGATCGCCCGCGCCGATCTCGTCGCCGGCACCACCATGGTGAGCCTCTTGTTCTTATCTTTTTTTTTAAAGGAAAAACTTCTTACTTGTATGATTTAGATAGTTACTTGTATATTTCTAACTTTTATTATTGTTGAGAAAAAATATATACCAAAAAGTTTCGCATTTGTTCAAGATTTCCAACGCCATATCATTTGCTGCATTCGGATGTATGATTAAAAAATTAGCTCGAAAATATGAACTCATTGGAACTTGGACCATTTTCTAAATTACTATTAAACCATTCAAAATTAGAAAAAAATTCAATATGAAAAAGTAGCGCATTTTCATAAGCTTTCCAACGTCGTATCATTTGGCTCAATTGGATTAACCGTTTAGAAATGCCATCAAAAATACGAACTCGGCTATTGAGTTTATGAAATTCTATGATTTTCAAAATTACTCTTTAACTATAGGGAATTAGGGAAAACTATCAACATGTGGAATGAGCGGTTTTGCATTAGCTTTCCAACGCCATATTATCTGCCTCATTCCGATAAACGGTTTAGAAATGCGATCGAAAATACGATTCATGTTTTTTGTGTGAAGAAAAAACGATTTTCAAAACTGCTCTTAAACCGCTTACTTGTTGCCAAAAATTTAACTTGGGTCATGATACTCGTGTCCATAGCTTTCCAACCATATATCGCAAGCCCCATTTGGGCAATGTTGGCGGAAGTTGAACCTAGGACCGGGGGAAATTCAGGTCGAACAACTCTGACAGTAAAATTGCAAAAAACGTAAGTTCATCATGACCCGAGAGCAAAATCCGCCAACGAGCGAGATTCCTATCTAAAATGGGCATTTAGTTGCTAAAAACGTTTCTAGATTACACTTAAATGACATAGAACACGACTGACCAGAATAATTCGCGCGAGGAGACACGGTTGCGAATATAGCCCGAAGGTCGAGTTCCTACAGAGGGAAGTTCAGGCTTGTAACTCAGTAAGTTCTGGTTGTGATCAGAATATGATTCTGATCCCGTGATCACGGAATCAGAATCATATTCTGATCACAACCTGACCTGCCCGCTAGTGGTATGTTGAACTTCCCTCTGAACTAGATTAAACTTCTGCCAACATTGCCCAAACGGGGCTTGCGATATACCGTTGGAAAACTATGGACACCAGTATAATGACCCAACTTAAATTTTTGCCAAAATATAAGCGGTTTAAGAACAGTTTTGAAAACCATTTTTTCATCACAAAAAAAACGTGAATCGTATTTTTGATCACATTCTAAACCATTTATCGGAATGAGGCAAATAATATATCGTTATAAAGCTGCTGCAAAAATGCTGCTTCCACATGTTGAAAGTTTTCTCTAATTCCCTATGGATAAAGAGTAATTTGGAAAAACGTAAAATTTCACAAACCGAACAGCCGAGTTCGTATTTTCAATGTCATTTCTAAACGGCTAATACAATTGAGATAAATGATATGGCATTGGAAAGCTTATGAAAATGCGCTACTTTTTCATGTTGAAAGTTTTTTCTAATTTTGAACGGTTTAACATTAATTTAGAAAATGGTACAAGTCCTATCGAGTTAGTATTTTCGAGCTCATTTTTTAACCGTTCGTCCGAATGCAGCAAATGATATGGCGTTGGAAAGCTTGAACAAATGCGAAACTTTTTTTGTATGTATTGTTTCTTCCAATTCATTACTATTTTGTGTCAATTTTGAAGATGGCTAAAAACGTATTTTCGCCGCAATTTCTACAAACTTTATCGGAATGGGGAAAATAATATACCGTTGAAAAGATACGGAAAATGCTAAACTTTTTAATGTAGATGGTTTTCTCTGATTCCTATCTATTTTCAAGTAATTTTGAAAATGGCGGTATCATGCGTTCTGCCTTTATCGCGAAATAGATTCTTCGAAAATGCACCGCATGAAGAACTTGAACTTGTCGGCGTGTGTACTTGAACTTCAATCTATTTTTCATGTTCTTTTTTTTTGCTTGTAGCTCTTTATCTACTCACCAGAATTGAGCAAGTGATATACCAATGGAAAGCTGTTGTAAACACGCAACTTCCCATGTTGGTCATTTTTTCATACTCGCGACGTTTTTAAAAGTTTTAAATCTGAAATTCATTCAGTGTAGTAGCCGAACTTCCTGCTATTTTCACATTGAACTTCTATGACGTATTTTCATTGGTATATCACTATTCCGATCACGTTGAACTTCCTGCTATATATATACATAAACACTATTCTGATCACCAGATCAGAATAATATTCTGATCACAACCAGAACTTCCTGAGTTACAAGCCTGAACTTCCCTCTGTAGGAACTCGACCTTCGGGCTATCTTGGCAACCGTGTCTCCTCGTGCAAATTATTCTGGCCAGTCGTGTTCTATGTGATTTAAGTGTAATTGATACATCTCCAACGTATCTATAATTTTTGATTGTTCCATGCTATATTATCTACTATTTTGGACATTATTGGGCTTTATTATCCACTTTTACATTATTTTTGGGACTAACCTATTAACCGAAGGCCCAACCCAGAATTGTTGTTTTTTGCCTGTTTTAGGGTTTCGAAGAAAAGGAATACCAAACGGAGTCCAAATGGAATGAAACCTTTGGGAACGTGATTTTCTCATCGAATACAACTCAGAAGACTTGGACCCTACGTCAAGTCACATAACAGGAGGCCACGAGGTAGGGGGGCACGCCTACCCCCCAGGCGCGCCCTCCACCCTCGTGGGCCCCCTGTTGCTCCATCGACGTACTTCTTCCTCCTATATATACCCACGTACCCCCAAACGATCAGATACGGAGGCAAAACCCTAATTCCACCGCTGTAACTTTATGTATCCACGTGATCCCATCTTGGGGCCTGTTCCGGAGTTCCGCCGGAGGGGGCATCGATCACGGAGGGCTTCTACATCAACACCATAGCCTCTCCAATGAAGTGTGAGTAGTTTACCTCAGACCTACGGGTCCATAGTTAGTAGCTAGATGGCTTCTTCTCTCTTTTTGGATCTCAATACAATGTTCTCCCCCTCTCTTGTGGAGAACCATTCGATGTAATCTTCTTTTTACGGTGTGTTTGTTGAGACCGATGAATTGTGGGTTTATGATCAAGTGTATGTATGAATAATATTTGAATCTTCTCTGAATTCTTTTATGTATGATTGGTTATCTTTGCAAGTCTCTTCAAATTATCAGTTTGGTTTGGCCTACTAGATTGATCTTTCTTAAAATGGGAGAAGTGCTTAGCTTTGGGTTCAATCTTGCGGTGTCCTTTCCCAGTGACAGTAGGGGCAGCAAGGCATGTATTGTATTGTTGCCATCGAGGATAAAAAGATGGGGTTTTCTTCATATTGCATGAGTCTATCCCTCTACATCATGTCATCTTGCTTAAGGCGTTACTCTGTTTTTAACTTAATACTCTAGATGCATGCTGGATAGCGGTCGATGAGTGGAGTAATAGTAGTAGATGCAGGCAGGAGTCGGTCTACTTGTCTCAGACGTGATGCCTATGTACATGATCATACCTAGATATTCTCATAACTAAGCTCAATTCTGTCAATTGCTCAACAGTAATTTGTTCACCCACCGTAGAATACTTATGCTCTCGAGAGAAGCCACTAGTGAAACCTATGGCCCCGGGGCCTATCTTCATCATATTAATCTCCTACTACTTAGTTATTTACTTTGCCTTTATTTTACTTTGCATCTTTATCATAAAAATACCAAAAATATTATCTTATCATATTTATTAGATCTCACTCTCGTAAGTGGCCCTATAGGGATTGCAACCCCTATTTGCGTTGGTTGCGAGGATTTATTTGTTTTGTGCAGGTGCGAGGGACTCGCACGTAGCCTCCTACTGGATTGATACCTTGGTTCTAAAAAACTGAGGGAAATACTTACACTACTTTGCTGCATCATCCCTTCCTCTTCGGGGAAAACCAACGCAGTGCTCAAGAGGTAGCAAGAAGGATTTCTGGCGCCGTTGCCGGGGAGGTTTGCGCAAGTCAAGATCTGACTCCCGACAACGAGCCATTTCTGGCACCGTTGCCGGGGAGGTCTACGCAAAAGTCAACATACCAAGTACCCATCACATACCCTTATCTCCCGCATTACATTATTTGCCATTTGACTCTCATTTTCCTCTCCCCCAATTCACCTTTGTCATTTTATTCGCCCTCTCTCTCTCTATCCTCCCTTCCTATTTGTCTCTTTTTGCCCGCTTGCTTTTTGTTTGCTTGTGTGTTAGTTTTCTTGCTTGTCGCGATGGCTCAAGATAATACTAAATTCAGTAACCTTCACCTTAAAAGGTTAGAAGAGATCGAAAGCAATGTTAGGAGTTTCATGGTTTTGCAATTTGAACATAATAGTTTCTTCAGAAACCAGCTTAAAGAACAGAAAAGTTTTATGAGTTTTATGAATAAAGAGCTTGATGATATGTCTAAAGAATTCGATGGTTTAAGATCCCAACTTTCCCATCTTGAGAAATTAACTGCTGAAATTTCAGAAGCAGGCTACCTTAGTTAATAAGATGGCCGCTAAACCGAGTTGCTATGAAAATAATGATGAAGATCTAAAAGTTATTGATGTGTCCCCTATTAAATCTTTGTTTTGCAATATGAATCTTGATAATGATGGGACTGAATATGATCCTCCTTTACTTAGAAGGTGTTCCAAGAATTTTGAATTTGTTGGTCTTAAGCTAAATTTGATAAAAGTGGGATTGAAGAAATTAAAACCCTAGATGTTGCTAAACCTACTATCATGGATTTCAAGGAATTTAACTATGAAAATTTCTCTTTGATTGATTGTATTTCCTTGTTGCAATCCGTGCTAAATTCTCCTCATGCTTATAGTCAAAATAAAGCGTTTACTAAACATATCGTTGATGCCTTGATGCAATCTTATGAAGAAAAACTTGAATTAGAAGTTTCTATCCCTAGATGTTGCTAAACCTACTATTATGGATTTCAAGGAATTTAACTATGAAAATTGCTCTTTGATTGATTGTATTTCCTTGTTGCAATCCGTGCTAAATTCTCCTCATGCTTATAGTCAAAATAAAGCGTTTACTAAACATATCATTGATGCCTTGATGCAATCTTATGAAGAAAAACTTGAATTAGAAGTTTCTATCCCTAGAAAACTTTATGATGAGTGGGAACCAACTATTAAAATTAAAATTAAAATTAAAGATCATGAATGCTATGCTTTATGTGATTTGGGTGCTAGTGTTTCCACGATTCCAAAGACTTTGTGTGATTTGTTAGGTTTCCGTGACTTTGATGATTGCTCTCTAAACTTGCACCTTGCGGATTCCACTATTAAGAAACCTATGGGAAGAATTAATGATGTTCTTATTGTTGCAAATAGGAATTATGTGCCCGTAGATTTTATTTTTCTTGACATAGATTGCAATCCTTCATGTCCTATTATTCTTGGTAGACCTTTCCTTAGAACGATTGGTGCAATTATTGATATGAACGAAGGAAATATTAGATTCCAATTTCCATTAAGGAAAGGCATGGAACACTTTCCTAGAAAGAAAATTAAATTACCTTATGAAACTATTATGAGATCGACTTATGGATTGCCTACCAAAGATGGCAATACCTAGATCTATTCTTGCTTGTTATGCCTAGCTAGGGGCGTTAAACGATAGCGCTTGTTGGGAGAACCCAATTTTATTTTTATTCCTTTCTTTTTGCTCCTGTTTAGTAATAAATAAATTATCTAGCCTATGTTTTGGTTGTGTTTTTTGTGTTTAATTAGTGTTTGTGCCAAGTAGAACCGTTGGGAAGACTTGGGGAAAGTCTTGTTGAACTTGCTGTAAAAAAAAGAAACTTTAGCGCTCACAAGAACTGCTGTCATTTTTATTTGGAAATTAGTTAATTCTTTTTGCAGATGATTAATAGATAAATTCCTCACGTCCATAAATTTATTTTAGAATTTTTGGGGTTCCAGATCTTGCGCTAGATACAGATTACTACAGACTGTTCTGTTTTTGACAGATTCTGTTTTTCATGTGTTGTTTGCTTATTTTGATGAATCTATGGCTAGTAAATTAATTTATAAACCATAGAGAAGTTGGAATACAGTAGTTATAACACCCATATAAATAAAGAATGAGTTCATTACAGTACCTTGAAGTGATCTTTTATTCTCTTTCGCTAACGGAGCTCACAAGATTTTCTACTTTAAGTTTTGTGTTGTGAAGTTTTCAAGTTTTGGGTAAAGATTTGATGGATTATGGAACAAGGAGTAGCAAGAGCCTAAGCTTGGGGATGCCCATGGCACCCCCAAGATAATCTAAGGACACCTAAAAGCCAAATCTTGGGGATGCCCCGGAAAGCATCCCCTCTTTCGTCTACTTCTATCGGTAACTTTACTTGGAGCTATATTTTTGTTCGCCACATGATATGTGTTTTGCTTGGAGCGTCTTGTATGATTTGAGTCTTTGATTGTTAGTTTACCACAATCATCCTTGCTGTACACACCTTTTGAGAGAGCCATACATGATTTGGAATTTTTTAGAATACTCTATATATGTGCTTCGCTTATATCTTTTGAGTTATATAATTTTGCTCTAGTGCTTCACTTATATCTTTTAGAGCACGGTGGTGGATTTTTTTATAGAAACTATTGATCTCTCATGCTTCACTTAGATTATTTTGAGTCTTAGTAGCATGGTAATTTGCTTAAAATCCTAATAAGCTTGGTATACAAGATTAATAATAAAACTTTCTTATGAGTGTGTTGAATACTATGATAAGTTTGATACTTGATAATTGTTTTGAGACATGGAGATGGTGATATTAAAGTCATGCTAGTCGAGTAGTTGTGAATTTGAGAAATACTTGTGTTGAAACTTGTGATTCCCGTAGCATGCACGTATGGTGAACCGTTATGTGATGAAGTCAGAGCATGATTTATTTATTGATTGTCTTCCTTATGAGTGGCGGTCGGGGACGAGCGATGGTATTTTCCTACCAATCTATCCCCCTAGGAGCATGTGCGTAATACTTTGCTTTGATAACTTGTAGATTTTTTCAATAAGTATATGAGTTCTTTATGACTAATGTTGAGTCCATGGATTATACGCACTCTCACTCTTCCACCTTTGCTAGCCTCTCTAATACCGTGCACCTTTCGCCGGTATCATACACCCACCATATACCTTCCTAAAAACAACCACCATACCTACCTATTATGGCATTTCCATAGCCATTCCAAGATATATTGGCATGCAACTTTCTACCATTCCGTTTATGAGACACTCCATCATTGTCATATTGCTTAGCATGTTCATGTAGTTGACATAGTATTTGTGGTAAAGCCACCATTCATAATTATTTCATACTTGTCACTCATGAGTCATTGCATATCCCGGTACACCGCCGGATGCATTCATATAGAATCATATTTTGTTCTAAGTATCGAGTTGTAATTGTTGAGTTGTAAGAAAAATAAAAGTGTGATGATCATCATTATTTTAGCATTGTCCCAGTGAGGAAATGATGATGGAGACTATGATTCCCCCACAAGTCGGGATGAGACTTCGGACGAAAAATAAAAAAAGAAAGAAAAGAGGCCAAAAAAAGAGAAAAGGCCCAAAAAAAGAGAAAAGGGGGAAAAATGAGAGAAAAAGAGAGAAGGGACAATGTTACTATCCTTGTACCACACTTGTGCTTCAAAGTAGCACCATGATCTTCATAGTAGAGAGTCTCTCATGTTATCACTTTCATATACTAGTGGGAATTTTTCATTATAGAACTTGGCTTGTATATTCCAATGATGGGCTTCCTCAAATTGCCCTAGGTCTTCATGACCAAGCAAGTTGGATGCACACCCACTTAGTTTCTTTTTGAGCTTTCATATACTTATAGCTCTAGTGCATCCGTTGCATGGCAATCCCTACTCACTCGCATTGATATCTATTGATGGGCATCTCCATAGCCCGTTGATACGCCTAGTTGATGTGAGACTATCTTCCCCTTTTTGTCTTCTCCACAACCACCACTCTATTCCACCTATAGTGCTATATCCATGGCTCACGCTCATGTATTGCGTGAAGATTGAAGAAGTTTTGAGAATGTCAAAAGTATGAAACAATTGCTTGGCTTTTCATCGGGGTTGTGCATGATTTAAATATTTTGTGTGGTGAAGATAGAGCATAGCCAGACTATATGATTTTGTAGGGATAACTTTCTTTAGCCATGTTATTTTGAGAAGACATAATTGCTTTGTTAGTATGCTTGAAGTATTATTATTTTCTATGTCAATGTGAACTTTTGTCTTGAATCTTTTGGATCTGAATATTCATACCACAATTAAGAAGAATTACATTAAAATTATGCCAAGTAGCACTCCGTATCAAAAATTCTGTTTTTATCATTACCTACTTGAGGACGAGCATGAATTAAGCTTGGGGATGCTTGATACGTCTTCAACGTATCTATAATTTTTGATTGCTCCATGCTATATTATCTATTGTTTTGGACATTATTGGGCTTTATTATCCACTTTTATATTATTTTTGGGACTAACCTATTAACCGGAGGCCCAGCCCAGAATTGTTGTTTTTGCCTGTTTTAGGGTTTCAAAGAAAAGGAATACCAAACGGAGTCCAAACGGAATGAAACCTTCGGGAACATGATTTTCTCATCGAATACAACTCAGAAGACTTGGACCCTACGTCAGGCCACGTAACAGGAGGCCACGAGGTAGGGGGCGCACCTGCCCCCCCCCCCCAGGCGTGCCCTCCACCCTCATGGGCCCCTGTTGCTCCACCAACGTACTTCTTCCTCCTATATGTACCCACGTACCCCCAAACGATCAGATACAGAGCCAAAACCCTAATTCCACCGCTGTAACTTTCTGTATCCACGATATCCCATCTTGGGGCCTGTTCCGGAGCTCCGCCGGAGGGGTCATCGATCACGGAGGGCTTATACATCAACACCATAGCCTCTCGGATGAAGTGTGAGTAGTTTACCTCAGACCAACGGGTCCATAGTTAGTAGCTAGATGGCTTCTTCTCTCTTTTTGGATCTCAATAAAATGTTCTTCGATGTAATCTTCTTTTTGCGGTGTGTTTGTTGAGACCGACGAATTGTGGGTTTATGATCAAGTCTATCTATGAATAATATTTGAATCTTGTCTGAATTCTTTTATGTATGATTGGTTATCTTTGCAAGTCTATTTGAATTATCAGTTTGGTTTGGCCTACTAGATTGATCTTTCTTGCAATGGGAGAAGTGCTTAGCTTTGGGTTCAATCTTGCGGTGTCCTTTCCCAGTGACAGTAGGGGCAGCAAGGCACGTATTGTATTGTTGCCATCGAGGATAAAAGATGGGGTTTTCTTCATATTGCATGAGTCTATCCCTCTACATCATGTCATCTTGCTTAAGGCGTTACTCTGTTTTTAACTTAATACTCTAGATGCATGCTGGATAGCGGTCGATGAGTGGAGTAATAGTAGTAGATGCTGGCAGGAGTCGGTCTACTTGTCTCGGACGTGATGCCTATATACATGATCATACCTAGATATTCTCATAACTATTCTCAATTCTGTCAATTGCTCAACAGTAATTTGTCACCCACCGTAGAATACTTATGCTCTCGAGAGAAGCCACTAGTGAAACCTATGGCCCCCGGGTCTATCTTCATCATATTAATCTCCTACTACTTAGTTATTTACTTTGCTATTTACTTTGCCTTTATTTTACTTTGCATCTTTATCATAAAAATGCTAAAAATATTATCTTATCATATCTATCAGATCTCACTCTCGTAAGTGGCCCTATAGGGATTGACAACCCCCATTTGTGTTGGTTGCGAGGATTTATTTGTTTTGTGCAAGTGCAAGGGACTCACGCGTAGCCTCCTACTGGATTGATACCCTGGTTCTAAAAAACTGAGGGAAATACTTACGCTACTTTGCTGCATCATCGGGGAAAACCAACGCAGTGCTCAAGAGGTAGCACTAATCTAGAATGGTTTTTAGCAACTAAATGCCCATTTTAGATAGGAATCTTGCTCGTTGACGGATTTTGCTCTCGGGTCATGATGAACTTGCGTTTTTTTTGCAATTTTACTGCCTGAGTTGTTCGACCTGAACTTCCCCGGTGCTAGGTTGAACTTCCACCAACATTGCCCAAATGGGGCTTGCGATATATCGTTGGAAAGCTATGGACACGAGTATCATGACCCAAGTTAAATTTTTGGAAAAAATTAAGCGGTTGAAGAACAGTTTTGAAAATCGTGTTTTCTTCACACAAAAAGCATGAATCGTATTTTTGGTCGCATTTCTAAACCGTTTATCAGAATGAGGCAATTAATATGAAGTTGGAAAGCTGCTGCAAAACCGCTCCTTCTACATGTTGAAAGTTTTCTCTAATTCCATATAGTTATGGCGTTGGAAATCATAGAATTTCACAAACGAAACAGCCGAGTTCGTATTTTCGATGGTATTTCTAAATGGTTAATCCAATTGAGGCAAATGATACGGCATTGGAAATCTTATGAAAATGTGCTACTTTTTCATGTTGAAAGTTTTTTCTAATTTTGAATGGTTTAATAGTAATTTGAAAAACGGTCCAAGTTCCAACGAGTTCGTATTTTCTAGCTAATTTTTTAATCATACATCCGAATGCAGCAAATGATATGGCGTTGGAAAGCTTGAACAAATACAAAACTTTTTGGTATATATTTTTCTCCCAATTCTTTACGGTTTTAAGTCAATTTTGAAAATGACTGAAAACGTATTTTTGCCGTAATTTCAACAAACTTTATGGGAATGGGGCAAATAATATACCGTTGAAAAGCTACGAAAAATGCGAAACTTTTTCATGTAGATTCTTTTCTCCGATTCTTAGCCGTTTTCTAGTAATTTTGCAAACGACGAGATCATGTGTTCTGCCTTTATCGTGAAACAGATTCTTCAAAAATGCACCGTATGAAGAACTTGAACTTCTCGGCATGTTTACTTGAACTTCACTCTGTTTTTCATGGGCATTTTTTTCTCGCGGCTTGATACGTCTCCGTCGTATCTATAATTTTTTATTGTTCCGTGCCAATATTATACAACTTTCATATACTTTTGGCAACTTTTTATACTATTTTGGGACTAACATATTGATCCAGTGCCCAGTGCCAGTTCCTGTTTGTTGCATGTTTTTTGTGTCACAAAAAATCCATATCAAACAGAGTCCAAACGGGATAAAAACTTACGGAGACTTTTTTTGGAATATATGTGATTTTTGGGAAGAAGAATCAACGCGAGACGATGCCCGAGGGGGCCACGAGGCAGGGGGCACGCCCTGGGCCCTCGTGGCCACCCCGTAAGGAGGTTGGTGCCCTTCTTTCACCGCAAGAAAGCCAATATCCGGATAGAGATCGTGTGAAAATTTCAGCCCAATCGGAGTTATGGATCTCCAGGAATATAAGAAACGGTGAAAGGGCAGAATCCGAGAACGCAAAAACAGAGAGAGACAGATCCAATCTCGGAGGGGCTCTCGCCCCTCCCATGCCATGGAGGCCATGGACCAGAGGGGAAACCCTTCTCCAATCTAGGGAGAAGGTCAAGGAATAAGAATAAGGAGGGGGCCCCTCTCCCCCTCACTTCCAGTGGCGCCGGAACGCCGCTGGGGGCCATCATCATCACCACGATCTACACCAACACCTCCATCATCTTCACCAACATCTCCATCACCTACCCCATCTATCTACAGCGGTCCACTCTCCCACAACCCGCTGTACCCTCTACTTGAACATGGTGCTTTATGCTTCATATTATTATCCAATGATGTGTTGCCATCCTATGATGTCTGAGTAGATTTTCGTTGTCCTATCGGTGGTTGATGAATTGCTATGATTGATTTAATTTTCTTGTGGTTGTGTTGTTGTCCTTTGGTGCCCATCATATGAGCGCACGCGTGGATCACACCATAGGGTTAGTTGTATGTTGATAGGACTATGTATTGGAGGGCAAGAGTGACAGAAGCTTCAGTCTAGCATAGAAATTGATGCATACGGGATTGAAGGGGGGCCAATATATCTTAATGCTATGGTTGGATTTTACCTTAATGAACGTTAGTAGTTGAGGATGCTTGCTAATAGTTCCAATCATAAGTGCATAGAATTCCAAGTCAGGGATGACATGCTAGCAGTGGTCTCTCCCACATAAAACTTGCTATCGGTCTATTAACGTAGTCAATTGCTTAGGGAAAATTTGGCAACTCCTACCGCCACTTTTCCACACTCGCTATACTAACATTATTGCTTCTTTATCTAAACAGCCCCTACTTTTTATTTACGTGCAATTTATATTTTTGCAAACCTATCCAAAAACACCTATAAAGTACTTCTAGTTTCATACTTGTTTTAGGTAAAGTGAACGTCAAGCATGCGTAGAGTTGTATCGATGGTCAATATAACTTGAGGGAATATTTTATTCTACCTTTAGCTCCTCGTTGGGTTCGACACTCTTACTTATCGAAAGAGGCTACAATTGATTCCCTATACTTGTGGTTTATCACAGCTCTCCATCCACTCACCGAAATTGAGCAAGTGATATACCGATGGAAAGTTGCTGTAAACACGCAACTTTCCCATGTTGATCATTTTTTCATACTCGCAACAGTTTTAGAAGTTTTTCATCTCAAATTCATTCACTGTAGTAGTTGAACTTCCTGTTGTTTTCACGTTGAACTTCTGTAACATATCTTTTTTTTTGTAATTTTCTCATCCATTCGTCAGTGTTACACAAATGATATTCCTTTTGTACAAACCTCTCTCACAATATTTTTTTAACTTTCTCTGACCAAGGAATTGAACTTATAAAAACAAAAAATTGGATCTTGTCTTTTTATTCATTTTTCTCATATTAAACACATACCATGTAGTACATGAAAATTTTCCATTTTTATAATTTGAATTTTTATTTTCTTTTTGAAATCAAATTGCTCCCAAATAATAACTGAACTTCTTTGTGGATTGAGAGAATTATTTTAAAACGCAAAAAAGTAATTTTTTTGTGTTTTTCAACATGGAAATATAAGGAGAACCTCTCTCTCAAGAATTTTTGAACTTCCCCGGACAGAGCACTTGAACTTCTTTCAACAAACCTTTTAAGCTATTATTTTTCTGTACTTTTATTCTCACCTGACATGCATTCCTTTGCAGTAGTTGAACTTCTTCTATCACGTATTTTTGTTCAACCTCTCTGACAAGAACTTTGAACTTTCTCGAGCCGAGCACTTGAACTTTTAGCAACAAAACTTTAGGCTTTGCATTTTCATTCTTTTATTAATACAAAATGTGCACCATGTAATGTGAACTTCTATCAGTTATCAATCTGAACTTCTGAGATCATGCGTTCTGCCTTCATCGAAAAAATAGTCTCCGAAAATGCACTTCGTGAAGAGGTTGAACTTCTGGAGCAGTTCTTTTTGAACTTCACTTTGTTTTTCATGTGTTGTTTTTTACCTGTAACTCCCCAACCACTTACCAGAATTGAGAAAATGATATACCAATAGAAAGCTGTTGAAAACACGCAATTTTCCCGTGTTGATATGTTTTTCATACTCATGACGATTGAAAATAATTTTTTTAGTACATTAAAATGTGTTTTAAACGGTATACATGAAATTTGTAAACCATTCATCGGAATGGAGCATATAATATACGATTGGAAAGCTTATGAATAGGAGAAAAATTTCATGTAGACAGGTGTTACAAATTCGTTGCCATTTGAGAGCAGTTTTAAAAATGGCAAACATAATGTTGTTTTGCCTCTTTTTTTGCATGTAATTGAATGTCGAATGTCTCGCAATATAAATTTTTATCCGTGCAGGGAGGAGGACGTGAACTTCTTGCAACAAACCTTTTAGGATTTTAGTTTTTTTATTATTTTGTTCTCATCTGAAATGAATCCCGTGTAGTAGTTGAAGTGCTCGCTCTTTTCACTTTGAACTTCTATCACATATTTTTGTTTGTGACTCCTCATCCATTTCGTCGGGGTTGCCCGAATGATATACCATTAGAAATTTGTTGAAAAGATGCAACTTTTTTAATATGGTTAAACTTTTCAAACAACATACACCAATTTGTGTTTAACAGTTTATTTGGAACAAGAATATGATATACCGCTTGGAAATTTGTTGAATAGAAAGAACATCTTTCATGTAAAGCATTTTTGTTTCAAATTTCTAATGGATTGACAAGATTATTTTTAAGACACCAAAATGACATTTTTGTGTGTGTTTCTAAACATGTAAATACACGGTGAATCTGTCTCACAAGAACTTTTGAACTTCTTTGGGCAGGTCACTTGAACTTCGAGCAATAGAATATTTAGACTTTGCCTTTTTATTCTTATTTTCTCATACGAAAATGTAGACCATGCAGTACGTGAACTTCCGACAGTTATCAATTTGAACTTCAATCTGTTTCGCTTTAGGAATGGAAAAAATTCAAGTTTTTTATAGACATTGAACCTCTCTTACTGTTTTAGTAGAACTTCTTTATCTATTTTTAGAAATGTAAAAATTGGAGTTTTGATAGAAACATCGAACTTCTTCATTATTTCGAATTGAACTTATTGGTTTTATTCTTTAGTAACAGAAAAGAAATCTGATTTTTCAAATAAATATCAAATTACTCCGCTTTTCCAAATTGAACTTCTTGGTTTTATTCTCTATTAACGAGAGAACCTGAGTTTATTATATACATTGAACTACTCCATTTTTTTAAATTGGACTTCTTGATTTTAATCTTTAGTATTGGGGAAAATCTATTATAAACGTCAAACAACTTCATTTTTTTAATTAGGAGTTCTTGATGTTATTCATTAGTAATGGAAAAGTCCTAGTTATGTAATAAATATAGAACATCTCAATTTTTTAAATTTTAACTTCTTTTGTGTTTTTAAACATGTAAATACACGGTGAACCTATTTTTTATTCTTTTTCTCTCATATGAAACAAACATCATGTTGTAGATGAATTTCTTGCTATTATCACATTGAACTGCTTTCTATTTTTTGCTCGTACTCTTTAACCACTCATCATAATCCTAGAAATTTTTTATAAACTCCGAACATCTTTGTTTTTAAAATCTGAGCTTCTTAATTTATTATTAGGAGATAAAAATGATATTTAAGTAAACATCAAACTACTTCATTTTAAATTGAACTTCATACTTTTTTATGCTTAGAAACAAAAAGGTTTTGATTTTTTTATACAATGAACTACTCCAATTTTTAAATTTGAACTTCTTGTTTTTTGTCTGAAAATTGAACTCCTCCATTTTTTAAATTTGAACTTCTATATTTTATTTTCAAGTATAAAGGAATTTTTTAGTTTTTTATAAAAATCGAGTAGCTTCATTTTTATTTTGGGACTTATTGGTGTTATTCATTAGTAAAGGGAAGAATCCTAGTTATACAATAAACATAGAATAACTCAGTTATTTGAATTTGAATTCTATATCTTTTTTAAAGTGGGGGATTTGTTTTTATATTTTTTGAACTGCTCGGTTTTGTCAAACATGGAAAATTTGAAAAACAAATAACACCAAAAGGGTATGTTTTGTCAAAGTGAGCTTCCTTGTTTTATTATTAGAAGAGAAAAATCTATTGTTTTTATTAAGATTGAACTACTCCGTTATTTTTAGTTTAAACTTCTTGATTTTACTTATAGAAACGAGAAAACAGAATTTTTTATTGAGATCAAACTACTCTATTTGTATAATTCGAACTTCTTTGTTCTGTTAGAAAATGTGTATAGATCATTCCCGTTTTTATTGAATTTTATTTTTGCGTTGGAGAACAAGGAGAGTATTCTTTTTATTAATGTTTTGAAGTGAATTTTATGGACTTAAATTCTCTTTTTAAAGAACTATCCATTTGCACGAAGACACACACACGCATGTGCATGCGCACACGCATGCACACACCCACTCACACACCATCTTCATTGTTCCTTCTTGTCTTTTATTTAATATATATATAACTACTCATAATTTTAAATTTGAACTACTATAAAAGTTCAATTTTGGTAGACATATGAAGAAACACTATCAATGATACAACCTATATTTTTGGAACTTTCTAGATTTTTTTTCACTTTTTCTGGTACAAAACTTTTCTCTCTCTTTTCATTGTTTTGTTAACTCCATCGAACCACGCCCTTAATTAAATTTTGGATGGGATGTGCACCCCATCCCCCTAACTACGTGTTTGAATGACTCAACAGTAGTTGTTGAACTTCTGGAATGTACGAAACAATTATGGTGTTATATTATTTATTTTTATCTATGAAGTATTACAGCTCAGTTGGCCACATAATTAGTAAAGCGGACCTTTTTAATATCTTTTCTATATTTATACATTATACTTCTGTAGTTTTCCTAGTGTGATTTTTTATGAAGTTCTAGTGGAGTCAGAGTTTGAAAATATAGTCTTTATAGTTGACCGTGACCACTAGGTAAAAAACATTACTTATTTGAAGAACACGTTCTTTTTATCACTGAATAGTAAGACATGTTGTATCCTATCCTCTCACACACCACACGTTCCTTATCCACTCCGTCTTAGAGACACTCATCTTTATATGCTTCCCTGTTCACCTAAATTAACAACAGCCAAAGCCAGCAGCAACTCGGTGACATGCATGGGAAGGTGACTTGGGACACAACAGACACCGTGTGTAGCAGCAATGAGAGACGTCGGGCAAAGGTCAATGGAAGGAGCCATGGAAGGTATAATGAACTACACGATCTCATGGTCTAAGGAAATGATACTTGACATTAGAAAAGCTTTAGCAAACGAACTACACGATCTTTGTGCTAGGCTTAGGATTGGGTCTTGTCCATCACATCATTCTCCTAATGATGTGATCCCGTTATCAACGACATCCAATGTCCATGGTTAGGAAACCGTAACCATCTATTGATCAACGAGCTAGTCAACTAGAGGCTTACTAGGGACATGGTGTTGTCTATGTATCCACACATGTATCTGAGTTTCCTATCAATACAATTCTAGCATGGATAATAAACGATTATCATGAACAAGGAAATATAATAATAACCAATTTATTATTGCCTCTAGGGCATATTTCCAGCAAAAAAAGGAAGAAAAAGTAAATGGGCCGAGCTGTTGGGTAACGCAGCAGAAAACAAAAAATTTCCGACCTACGCACCAGCCCAGGACCACTATGGAGACTGCATACAAGGTTTGATCTTTTCGTTACCGACTCGTAGCGCAGCGGAAGTAGATTCGATGACGATCGTCGATGCAGATCCCCCCAGCTAGGATTTACAACCTCCCAACCGCAGGATGCACTACTAGGGAAAAGCCTATACACAGAACTTTAGTAGTAGCGCATGTTAAAAAAGGGCGCTACTGCTAGACAACAGTAGCGCGCGCTAAATAACCGCGCTGCAGTTACATATATAGCAGTAGCGCGTCCCGTTGTAAAAGTGCTAATACAAAAATTCCCAACAATATGCTGATCGGCTAGACATAGTAGTAGCGCTCTTTTAGAAACAGCGCTGCTGCTAATTTCTGCTAACAAAAATAAAATAAAATGAAAAACAAGTAGAAAAGTAAATAAAAATGAAAGAAATAGAAAAAGGAGAAAGTAAAAAATTAAAATGTAAAGAAAAATAAATGAAAAAAGGGAAAAATGAGAAAGGAATAGCAGTAGCACGTTTCAGGAAACGCGATGTAGCTAACTTAACTATAGCGCATTTCCAGGAACGCGCTACCATTACGTTTCACTTAAACAGCGGTTTCCCTCCCCTCGACCACCACTTATCCCCCAAATCCCTCGCCCTCACCGCCGTCTCCCCAATTCGCCGTCGCCCCACTTCGCCGCCGTCTCCTGCCGGCGTGGACGCCCGCAACCTCACCGTCTCCCCCCGAGGCCGCCATCATCCTCACCATGCCGCCCGAGGCCGCCCTCAGCCTCACCGCCACCGCTCGAGGCCGCCCTCGACCTCACCTTCGCCGCCCTCGACCTCACCATCACTGCCCTCGACCTCACCACCGCCCGAGCCCGCCCAGGACCGCCGCTGCCCGTGCCCGAGCCCGCCCTCTCCGCCCCTTCCTCCGTCATCAAGCACCTCCCCGCCACCGTCTCTCCCCTCTCTGTAAGTCCCCCACCCCTCCCCCACTCCTCTCTCTTTGCTTTTTAGAGCAAAAATTAGTAGAGCAAAAGTTAGTTTATAGCAAAAAAATTTGTTTAGGGCAAAAGATGTTAAGTAGTAGATGTTAGAGCAAAAATTAGTTTAGAGCAAAAAAATTGGTTTACAACAAAAGTTAGTTAGGGCAGTAGGGTTTAATTAGGGTAGATGCTGCTCGTAGTATATAGTGATACTAGTAGATGTTAATTAGGTTAGGGCAGTAGTGGTACTAGTAGATGTTAATTAGATGTTTTTTAGTTAGGGCAGTAGAGTTTTGCTAGGTTAATTAGGTTAGTAGTGCTGCTAGTAGTAGTGGTACAGTAGGTTAATTAGGTGAAGTTAAATGAATAACCTAAATCAATGAAATTAGTAGTTAACTGATATTTTTCCTTTCATCATTATAGAGCACTAAAGTTAACTGAATTTTGTTCATTTAGTAGTTAAATGAATTTTCTTCTACACTTTGTTTTTGAATTAGCTTGTGAAATTTGGACATGTATATTTGGACATGTGGTTGCTCGTGTATATTTAGACATGTGTTGCGGTGTCGAAGATGGATATTTGAACACTGTTTCCAGGGAATGAAGCTGAGTGGCCTATGTTTTGCCGGAATGTTGATTCATTTCTGTTCCGGAAAATTTCAGGTTCTCGATTTGTCCACTTTTTAGCAAAGGTCATGCCAAAATTTTCCGTGAATTTCGGCATGACTTGTGCTACAAACTAGGACATATCGAGGGCCCGGGATTTGCCGCACCGGGAAGGAGTCAACGTTTCTGCAAAACATAGGCCTTTTTATGTCATTATTCATTTTATTAGGTCTAGAATTAATTGACTAGATTTAATAGTAGGAAACAGGGCTAGCAACGATGAAGGACAGGGTTCTGGTGATTGCGACGACGTCTACCTGACGGCAGACAAATTTTTGAGCCTTGCCGACGATCAACCGATGTTGTTGCCGGGCCCACCGGTCGCATCGGGGACTGAGACCAACATGCAGACCGGTGCTGAGAGTGAGACCGGCGCTGAAACTCACACTGGCATCGAGACCGGCACTAAGACTGAGACCGGTGCTACCTCGGGGAGTGGAGCCGGTGTAGAACTGAAAGCAAAGGCAACGGCTTCCTAACAAACTCAGGACTACTAGACTAGTGTTCATGGAGGTGGACGACGGCAATGTTGAGCCAAACGCGCTCGAGGAAGCGCGCGCGTGCTACGGCAATCAAATAGGTTGCATCGTACGGATAACTTCCACCATCAACGATGAGAAACTACAGAAGATAGATAATATGAGGCCCTTCCTCCTAAAGAAGCTGCACCAGATATTCTTGTTCCCGGGTCAGAATGAAAAGGATTATAAACATCCAGATAAGGACCTAGAAATGAAGAAGTGCTATGCCAGGAGTATACGACGAGTGGCTGGAATGTCAGGCCCAGGTGTACCAGTTTCCAGTTTTTGAGCGACAGCCAGTAGTTAGTTTAGGTTCATGCTAATGCGAGAGAGGGATATGAACTCCTGTACTGCATAGTTTCGCTCTCACTCAAAGTGATAGCTCTTCTCGCATATATCATTGTTTAGATGGATGACGATGTAGTTGCAAGTAATCGAGACTTGTATCGCTATTTTCCAGATGATGACGAGAGACTACTTTGTGTTGGATGATGATTATGATGATGACATGATTTGATGAGACTATTTGTATGTATATGATATGATTACATTTGTATGTGTATGATATGCTAAAGATTATTGTATAAAGCCTATTCAAATACAAAACAAATATGCAGAAAAAAACTAATAAAACTAGTAGTACCCAGGGGAAGAAAGTTAGCAGTAGCGCTGCCTTACCAGTAGCGCTTCCTGCTAAAAAGCGCTGCAGATATTAGCAGCGGCGCTCTTCACTAAAGCGCGCTACTGCTAGCCATGTATAGCAGTAGCGTGGGACGACAGGCGCTACTACTACACGTTAGCTGTAGCGCCTTATTAGTAGCGCGTCGTCCCGCGCTACTGATAGGCAAAATATCCACGCTACTGCTAGGGTTTTCCCTAGTAGTGATGTATACCCTTATTTTTCCCATCGGATAGCCCTCCGGGAAGCAGTCGGACAATCCCTCAGACGGTGTCGCGGACAACCCTTTAGGAGGACCTTCGAAACTCAGATGATCAGTTGAACAGCCCTTCGGGAGACACTCTCAAACTAAGACCGAAACTACGATCTCTCTATAGATTTGCACACATACGGTGTCATCCATCTGGCAGGGCTTCGCCGTTCAGAACTAGTTCGCACAGGAACCCAGACAGCCTTTCGGCTCTACGAAACTATTTCACGGGGAGGGAGAGAGAAGATAGATCATTGTATGGCACTTGTATGTGAAAAAGAGTGTGTGTGGAGAGTGCCTCTCCACCTCTATTTATAGAAAAACCCATGGGGTAAGGGGAAACATGAAAACCCCTAAATGCCCACACTTTATGTCACACATAAAGGGCATAAAGGGATGACAAGTGGAGCTCCATGGAGGAGCTGCACCTTTGTATGTCCCACCTTCATGGGGGCCCCCAAAGGGGGTTCCTTAATCCCCAAGTCCTTCTATAAGCCTTTTGGGAAAAGCCCTAAAAGGTGGCTTTCCATAAAAATTTCCAAAAATCACTTTCACTATTCATGACGACAATTTTCAGCGTCCGTTCAAGCTAAAAATAATTAGGTGGGCTTAGACCATTTCCAGTACCCACTAAAATAATTTTCAACGCATTCCAGAACAATTCCGGATTAGTGATTTTTATCTGCGAAAAGCATCTGAAGTGGTTTCGGCAGCTTCGGAACATTTCCGATTTTTATCCCGGAAAATTCCCAAAAGTTTCTAGAATAATTCTGGCACCCTCCAAGAATTATCAGGCATGTCCCGAAACCAATTTGACTTAATGGAATACCCCGAAACAACTTTTCAGTTTTACTGAAACTATCCCGGTGTTCTCTCTCCGGAACCTTTCTGGTGTGTCCGAAACTTTTTCGGTGAATTTCTCTCAGACTTCGTGTCTAGTATTCAGCAAATAGATGACCCTTAAGCGTGTGACCCTATAGGTTCGGCGATGTATAGACATGGCCGGAACTCTTTCCGATCAATGATCAACATCGGAGTCGTGGACACCCATATTAACCCCTATACCCACACGAATGAATATTCGAGTGAATCACAAGTTGTTGTGTGTTATTCCTGTTGCTTCACGATATGTTACAAATACCCGAGGTGAGATTTACTTGCATCCCCGTGGATCAACAACTTGTGCACTATGCTAGTTACCTCGTTACCGGTTTTGTTCTATTTTCTCATTTTCGTGCTCTGGCATCTCTGTGATCAAATCACACTATGCCTGGCCAGACGATGATGGATAACATAACACCGAGAGGGCCCAGAGATATCTCTCCATCGTCGGAGGAGAAAATGGCTATCAAGTTACTTGACATACTTTTCCATGAAGCCGTAAGCCTCCGTAATAGCCACCCAATTACGGATGACGTTTAACAAACCCCAAAGTTCATGAAGCAAGCATGAAGAAACTTGATACTCTCATGGTCTAAGGAATTATGCAAATGTAAACTTTTTCTGTGTTATAAACCATTAACTTGTAACGAATGTATCGCATAGCATAACATCAATCGGGTCGATTCAACACAAGTGCTCTCCTAACATAGTGCCCTCAAAATTGCCATCATAGTCATGCCCATGATCAGGAAAATAGAACCATCATGCAACACTTGAGCTAGTCTTAGAAGCCAGACTAGGAATACTTCTTACCGTTTATTATTCCACACGTGCATATGAGTCTTCCTTCGAGCCTCGTGTTATTGTAGACTCGAGAACCATAGCAGTTATAGCATGGAACATAAACATAATTATGAACAAGGAGATAATCAACAACATTTATTATTGCCTCTAGGGCATATCAACTACACGAGCCCAGTACGGAAGTGGGTCTAATGTACGGCTTATACGTTGCGAAAGGCGACCTGCCATACATACGAAAGTGGCTACAATTTGCTAAATCTCCATATTGCTCATTATACGTTTAGTGAGGGGGGTTGTATTGAAGTGGGGCTCAATTTTAATTCCAAACAAAGAAGTTGCACGAACGACCTCTAGTTATAAGCCAACTAGCCTAATGCACAGTGTTGCCAAGATCTTTTGCAATACCCTTGCGAGTAGATTGGGACCGGAGCAATCTGAATGATTCCACACAAGAAAACATCTAAATAAACCTTATACCCATGCAGCGTACTGTGTAGTTGAAGAGTGTGTACATATATTACTCTCTACTAATGAAATCTCCAGCCATGGCTACTGGGTTCTTTTTTTCAAATATGAAAGGGATCCCAAGACAAAGGGAGTCCCAATGCAAGGCCCATCTACAGTATGATCCATCCAGGTTTATCAGAATTTAATGTCAAATTTACTAGCTCGTTTTTTGTGTCAGTTTATTCAATCACTATACAAAGATTTGACTACTAATTACTCCTATGCATATATGTAGAGTAATGCTACTTTCGTTTATTTACACAGCTTATTCAACATGCTACTTTCCTTTGTATATTTTTAAACAAGGCAAAGTACTTGCCATTCTCAATAATTAAGAAGAAGATATTTGCCAATTTAACTTGCGAAAAACTAACAGAAACCCTTCACAACCTACCAGTATGGCACACAAAAGGATACTACATCACACACCCCATTAAAAATATATATATTCGTGTAATGCTTCCTTTTTATCACTCTTCACCACTCTACTTGATGTCCTAGTTGTTCCTGTCAAAAGAATACAAACATTATTTATTTTTTCATCAACCAAAAGGAGCTACCAATTGCAAATACCTTATATCTCCTGATGATGACATAATCATGAAATAAAATAAGGAAACATATTTAATGATGTAAAGTACCTCATTGACAAAGAAGGCGTGGAATCCGTAAGGTACCCGGCTTGGCAGCTCAACAACTGCCACTGGATCAGCAGACATCGTCTTGGCCTCAATAACATTTACTTCAGATTTCCTACATCCACAGTAATCACAAAAGAACAACAAAATTAATCAAATTAACTTTAGATTTCCTACATCCATGTAGCAACATCATCTCCCCTTAGTGATGTAGGAAATGAAAGGAGTACCCTGTGTTTTATCGTAAACAAAGAATATCAAGTACCCATCGTCTCCTTCACCGGAAACACCGTGCTCCTTGGGCACAAAGACTGCCTCTGAACAAAATGTACCGGGTGCCAGGTCATATATGCCCGTCACATTTCCCCCAACTTCTAGATGCTCCTTGCTTCTCTCTGGCTTGGCATGTAGATCAAATTTTATGATGCCGGTCATTTTTAAGATGCCAGTCACCTTGACTGTGCTCTCAAGTATCATGCAGTAGATGTACCGCTGCTTTCTGCGTTCAACAAAGTAACGTATGAGAGCAAGTTTGGTAGTTCCCATAAGGAATGTTACTTTGAAATTTAAGTTTTGTCACGTGTTAATAGTTTTTAAAGGTATATGCATCATAGAAGAAAACAAACTCTGAAGTGATACCTCCAGTATAAGTACCTGCCAGTATAACTCTCATTGATTCGAGGATAGTCAATGGCAGAGACAGACAGTTGCTTTTGCGAAGCAGCACCAGTTTTCATGTTGAATCTCATCTCGTACCTGCAAGATATATAATTAGGGCAAGCATTCGGTTGCATGTGATTAAAATAAAAGGTCGATATTGTGAGTATGCATACAACTTATTCCCGCGGTCCTCAAGCTTGTTGCATTGGTTACCATTGACCTGGTCCAAATCTACGTTGTTGTGACGGCAGGTAATCAGAATAACTTCGTTGCCTTCTTCCCACGCATTGGCTGCAAGAAGACATGCTTCTTGTGTTCAGTACAATAAGATTAACATGGAATTGAAATTAGTGATAATTAGTGCAATGCATTAATTGGAATTATGTACTCTGGCAAAAAAGCAAGATGGTTTGGCTCTCTTATTCATATTGTCATATAATTGTTGTCAAGTGGATTTTTCATAATTAGATATCCGCAAAATTATCGTATTTATATTTTTGGTTTTGTATGCACAGTGCTAAAAACCGCTCAAGGAACTGATGTTGCACTTAATTCAGCCTCTTGAACATGCTCATTTCCTATTTAGTTCATACTTATGCTAAGATACCAAACCACATTGTTGGGACATTAAAGAAATTGCATTTACATTTTTATATTCATCCTTTCCCTAGCTATGTTTAATTAATGAAAAATTGTATAGAAAGATTGCATATTCGGAGTTCAAGAAAAATGTTGGAGATAACATACCATTGTGGAATATGAAGCAATTGGGGAGTTCAAACCATTTGATGTTTTTCTCGTCCTTCTCATAGCGTTGTAGTATACCAAAACGAGCTTTCTTTGCAGGATCAAACTTGTAGATAAATTCATCATTCTTCACCATTTCCTTTATACAAGAACACAAGAGGGTACAATAAGACCAGAATATGAAGAGGAGTATTAACCAATTATCATTTTTTTCTTGCAAACATATGTTAATCCCATGCAAATGTGAAGCAAGTATTGACTGTGGCATCCTTCAACATGATGAAAAGAAATGGTACAGGGCAAAAATCTATGGAAGATATTTCTTATTGATGTTATTTACCATTATATATATATATATATATATATATATATATATATATATATATATATATATATATATATATATATATATATCATGTACCTTTGGTCGAAAAAACATTGGCAAGTCCATAAATATGGAATAGTTTGCTGTAATGGCAAAGTCACGCATCATTACAGATTCCGGTATTGTTATTGGCACTGGATCAAGCATAACTCCATCCTTGGTGATGACTCGATATGTACAATAAGGTGGTTCATGCGAGTACCCAAAGGTGAACATTTCATCTGAAAGAAGGATAAAAACTAGATCATTTAACCCAATATTCCTGAATGGAAGTAAGAAATAATAGGTTTTCACTGTAATGTACCTGTAAATGGATCAACCTTTGGATGAGCGGTGAAAGGATGTTTCAACCTTTGGTCATAATCCAACAACCCAAGAGTTTGCAGGTCTCCATCTTCAAGGATCTTAACAACATCTGAAAACAAAAGTAGAAACTCATGCTCCACATTTGCTATGTGCTCTTTATCATGCCGAGTGTATAGGATTATTATGCCCACATCAACTTGTGGGACGTGATCTAGTATAGACAGAAATTGTGCTAACAGAATGATAACTTACAATGTTTATCTGATTCTGAGAGGGCCATGAGTTTGCCATGATGATATATAAATGAAGTATTAGCTGGAAAAGAAGGGAGTGTATCGATAAATTGCCATTAAAATAAAAATGGACATGAAAAATATGTAGATATACATCATGTAGTGACTACTTAAAGTAAAGAAGTACCTGGTCCAATTCCATAAGTAGCATCCAAGACTTTAAGTTTCTTCCTAAGTTCTTGCGTTAAGACCATAAACAATCCAAAAAGGCCCTTTAGATCTCCAACCTATGAATATTGAGGGGAAAACTCACACTTGCGCACAACTGACTTCATATATAGCCATTACTAAATCCAACTAGGGTGTGGAGAGTCAGGGTGTTAGACTAATACTTCACCAAGCAAAAAATGGTTGATTAAGTTATAATTATGTATGCTATGTATTATAATCTACATCTATCGAGAGAGGCCTTTCGGCACATGGGAGCATATGCTCCTGGTTTTTAAATTGTGTTTTGAATATATTTTGAAATGTCACAAAATTCTGACAAAATGATTCCCGTGTACATCTCGACATTCTACATGCATACAAACTCGTTTCGCGGAAAACCGACAACTGTTGTGTCCTATGTAAAAAAGACAATTTTTAGTGTTAAGATAGGCTTTTCATCAGACATTTTTTTGTATTTTTTACACAACACGTATAAAATGTCGGATTTTCACAAAGCTTGACGTGCGGACATACAATGATGAGATGTACGCGTCAAATTTGTGTTCGGGATTTTTTGACATTTTGAAATATATTTTTCAATGGCAGGAGCAAATTCTCCCATGTGCCAAAGTGAGTTTCCGATATCTATATCTATAACCACTTACTAATAAAGCGAGGTGCTTTTCTCCGATTTTTTTCATTCATTCATCCATTTTTTCTAAGATTTTGTACTATCCGAGTTTTTTTTAAAGATTTTTACTATCCGAGGTGGTACTAATTTTTGGGAAAATTATTGGCCCGCATATTCTGGCCCATTTAAGGTTTCTAGCAGCCTGGCTGTAGGAGGCCAAAGAAAAAAAAAGTTGTTCCATCGGCCTGGCTCGTCATGTGTGTACAAGCAACCTCTGATTCGCATATTAAATTAGTCCCACCTCTCTATTTTACACCTCACGTAACTCACAGGCATATCTGTGCTAGTCTTACTTAAGAGAGTACAAAAAGGGTTGCAAGCATCAATAAGAAAACCGGCGCATGGTTGGAGATGGCGACAATCAAGTGTTACATAAATAACTGAGTAACCGTTAAGAATATTCTGGTTTTTAGTCAACCAAATAAGCTTACCTTCATAAACTTTGCTCCACCAAAATACTCTTCTTGCTTGAAGCGAGAAGTCTTCACGTATCTTGATACATATGTAGGCTTCCCATCTTTAATGTGCAATGCATGGATCATTCTATAAGAAAGAACGTGGAAGTCCATGTAACCACCAAGCAAAAGTTTGAGACAAAGACCAAAGCTTTTCTTTATCAAAAGATCGCGAGCCATGGAACTGTATTGTAAACAGGAAAAACTGAATTCGCACAAAAAAATCAGGAAAAACTGAATGTGCACGCAACCAGTACAGCTAGATCTACAGCACTCCAGAGAGAAGAGACTGTATCACCTACCCATCCCCATCAAACCTGTAGGAAAAAAAAACACAGAACAACAAATGAATTATAAATGTGACCCTCAACTGTTGGAAGCAAAGAAGGGAATAATGCCTTTTAAGACGAATGTAAAATTGTCAACAAGTAAGAGTCAGTACCAATGGTACCCTGCAACCGGGTCAAACTTTGGATTAGCCCCGACCCTAAGAAACTCTCCATTCAAGCACTCCTGCAGACAAATAAAAAAAAGGACATCATGAGGGAAAGAAAGGATCTGGTGAGCTGCATGCTTGGCATCATGAGAAAAAGGGAACTTCTTCTTGAAGTTGAACTACCAGTTGCTCGAAGAAAATTTTGAGCAAATTAGCATAGAGGCCATTCTTACAAAATGCTGGAGAAAACGGGAACTTCCTCTAGAGAAAAGAAAATATTTTTGAAAGAATGAAGAGAGAGGAACGCTGACCGGGAGGTGTCCGCGGACGGGGAGGCCGGCTGTGGGAGGGGTCTCGTGGAGCACCGGGGCGAAGTTGCCGGAGAGCCAGGGGTTCGGCTCGGCCTTCTTGTCGTAGCCGAGGCGGACCACGAGCCGCTCGAGCATGTCCAGCGCCCAGGACGCCACCCCCTTGCGCGGCCTCGGCGCCGGCACCACCACTTCTCCCATTGTGGCTGGTGGGGCTGAGATTTCCTGCTGGGTGGGCTTGTATTGGAGGCGGCGTTGGCTCGGACTTGGGAGCTTAGAAGAGGGAGGGACGGCACGGCAGCAATGGCGATAGCTACAGCCCACCGGCCGGCTTCCATTAGCCAAGCCAGCGGTGGCACGGTTGCCCGGCCGCTCCGTGGAACCCATCACAGGATCGCCTCACCTCTCTCCCTCTCTCTCTCTCTCTCTCTCTCTCTCTCTCTCTCTCTCTCTCTCTCTCTCTCTCTCTCTCGGTGGATTCCATCGCCCAAACTGTGCAGGTTTGAATGAACCACTGGCGCCGCCGCCCACTGCACATTGATGCTGATAGATCAAGATCAGCTCTTGATAGTCATCATAGTCACTGTCACGCATGTGCCATGAATTCCAAACTCTTAAACAACCATACAGTGCCATGAACACACTGCCGAGGGAGCTCCTATCAGGGCTGTAATGGTTTTGTAGCACAGAGCGCCGCTACCTGGCCCGGCGCAATAACAGTTGTGTGTAGAGATGGTACTTTCCTGCAACGAGCTACTGCAGCGGCCCAACCTAGCGACCTGGTTACTGTAGTACCCAATTTTTTTTAAAAAAAATTACTCATTTTTTATAAAAGCATTTTTTGAAAATGCGGACAAAAAATTATATTTCTGAACTTTTAAACAAAACACGAGCATTTTTGGAAACTGCATACAAGTTTTAAATTTTCTGAACATTTTTCAAAAAACATGAACATTTTAAATAGTGAGCATTTTTTGAAAAGACAAATATTTTTTGAGAATTCTGAGTAAAAATAGAAAAACCAAAAAATGAATATAAAATGGCGACGAACTTTCTAGAAGGTTCCCAAAACCATCAAAAACCCATACTAGAGCCTTCCTAGTGTTAAATGGGCTGGCCCAGTTTGGTCTGCTCGTTCACACCCTGTGCGAATAGGCGACTACTTAACGCTATATGCATCAAATAGGAATTGCCCACCACCGAGACGATGGTGAAGACTTGAATCCTCTCAAGGATTTCCTCTCCGAGCTGACGATTTGCCCATGTTCCTCTGCTCTAACCATAAGAGCCACCTCCCGCTCCTGGCCTAATGAGGTCATTGCGAGGGAAGAAAAAGGCCACGACGGACGGCCCTACCAAATTCAGCGGCCGACTTGCGCCCAAACCAGCAGGCAACAACCTCCTCTGCATGGACAAAGTGTGTCTGGTCGTGCTGCGGAATCAGAGGTTCTGCTCTAGGAACGGCTGGCCCACTCTAGCTGAGATCAAGAGGTATAAGGATTTGTACAAATCTAAGCTACGTGACAATTTTATCGTGGTGGTCACATTGCTCGTGGCCTCGATGACGGTCACAGTTTCATCTCTCTATGGCATCAACAACTATATCCAACCACAATCCCCTAATTTTAAAGAAGATACAGTTGCACATGTTCAAAGGGGTTCAGGTTCGAGGCATATTGGCTTAAGATGGAGGGGATTCAGAATGTGATTGAGACGGCCTGGACTAAGCATGTTCTGTAATGACGCGATTAGAACCTTACGCATCAAGATCTCCAGAATGGCCACGACGCCCAAGAAAAGCGATAAGCATATCCGAGCTAAGCAAAACCTAGCTTTCAACATTCGCAATGAGGTGATCTTTAATCTAAAACTCGTGATGGAGGAGAGAACCCTCTTAGAAAATGAGTTTAAACTTGGATAGTTCTCAAGCCTAGACTCTTGGGTATCACTGTTGTTGAACGAATAAGATGGCGACAGAGATCGAGGATGATTTGGATTCATGAGGGGGATGCCAACACTAAGTTATTCCATCTCCAAGTAAATGGTCACGGGAGAAAGAACCACATCCCAATGTTGAAAGGTCAATTGGGAGAGGTCCTATAGAACATAGTGAAAAGGAGCAAATATTGCTTGATCACTTCACCTCTTTGATTGGAAAGAAGAATCTAGATAACCTGAGACTGGAATGGAATTCCCTGCATCTGCTGCATGCCACTGAACGGATCGAAATGGTTGACTAGAGGGGGGTGAATAGGCAACTAACAATTTTTAGCTTTTCTTTACCAAATTAAACTTAGCATCAAAATTGGTTGTCTAGATATGCAACTAGGTGAGCAACCTATATGATGCAACAACAACTAGCACACAAGCAAGCAAGGGATACAACACAACATAAGCTTGCGCAAGTAAAGGTAAGAGATAACCAAGAGTGGAGCCGGTGGAGACGAGAATATGTTACCGAAGTTCCTTCCCTTTGAGAGGAAGTACGTCTCCGTTGGAGTGGCGTGGAGGCACAATGCTCCCCAAGAAGCCACTAGGGCCACCGTATTCTCCTCACACCCTCACACAATGCGAGATGCCGTGATTCCACAATTGGTGCCCTTGGAGGCGACGACTGAACCTTTACAAACAAGGTTGGGGCAATATCCACAACTTAATCGGAGGCTCCCAACGACACCGCGAAGCTTCACCATAATGAAATATGGCTCCGCGGTGACCTCAACCGTCTAGGGTGCTCAAACACCCAAGAGTAACAAGATCCGCAAGGGATTAGTGGGGAGGGGGGAATCAAATTTCTCTTGGTGGAAGTGTAGATCGGGGCCTTCTCAACCAATCCCTAGAAAATCAACAAGTTTGATTGGCTAGGGAGAGAGATCGGGCAAAAATGGAGCTTTGAGCAACAATGGAGCTTAGGGAGGGAAGAGGTGATCTTCTTGGGGAAGAAGACCCCCTTTATATAGTGGGGGGAAAGATCCAACCGTTACCCACTCACTCAGCCCGCGACACGCGGTACTACCGCACACGCTCGCGGTACTACCGCAAGGGGTTGCGATACTATCGCTTGACATTGCGGTACTACCACTCAGCCCATCACCGTCCAGCAAGCCTACGATGGAATTACTCACGCATGGCGGTGAGCATCATGAAATTGGTGATGGAGGAAGGTTGATGATGATGATGGCGACGGATTCCCCTCTCCAGAGCTTCGAACGGACTCCAAATCAGTCCTCCCGAGAGAGATTAGGGCTTGGCGGCGGCTCCGTATCATAAAACACGATGACTCCTTCTCTCCTATTTTTTTCTCCCCGAACACGAATATATAGAGTTGGAGTTGAGGTCGGAGGAGCACTAGGGGGCCCACGAGGCAGGGGGCGCGCCTAGGGGGGTAGGCGCGCCCCCACCCTCGTGGACAGGGTGTGGGCTCCCTGGCCTTGATTCTTTTGCCAGTATTTTTTATATATTCCAAAAATAATCTCCGTTGATTTTCAGGTCATCCCAAGAACTTTTATTTCTGCACAAAAATAACACCATGGCAATTCTGCCGAAAACAGCGTCAGTCCGGGTTAGTTCCATTCAAATCATGCAAGTTAGAGTCCAAAACAAGGGCAAAAGTGTTTGGAAAAGTAGATACGATGGAGACGTATCAACTCCCCCAAGCATAAACCTTTGCTTGTCCTCAAGCAATTCAGTTGATAAACTGAAAGTTATAAAGAAAAACTTTTACAAACTATGTTTGCTCTTGTTGTTGTAAATATGTAATGCCAGCATTCAAGTTTTCAGCAAAGATTATGAACTAACCATATTCACAATAACATGTAGGTCTCATTTTTACTCATATCAATGGCATAATCAACTAGCGAGCAATAATATAAATCTCGGATGACAACACTTCCTCAAAACAATCATAATATGATATAACAAGATGGTATCTCGCTAGCCCTTTCCGAGACCGCAAAACATAAATGCAGAGCACCCCTGAAGATCAAGGGCTGACTGGAAATTGTAATTCATGGTAAAAGAGATCTAGTCAAGTCATACTCAATGTAAACTAACAATAATACATGCAAATGATAGCGTTGCTCTCCAACTGGTGCTTTTTAGTAAGAGGATGATGACTCAGCATAAAAGTAAATGGATAAGCCCTTCGCAGAGGGAAGCAAGGATTTGTAGAGGTGCCAGAGATCGATTTTGAAATAGAGATGAATAATATTTTGAGCGGTATACTTTCATTGTGAACATAACAACCAAGAGATCTCGATATCTTCCATGCTACACACATTATAGGCGGTTCCCAAGTAGAATGGTAAAGTTTATACTCCCCCACCACCAACAAGCATCAATTCATGGCTTGCCCGAAACAACGGGTGCCTCCAACTAACAACAATCCCGGGGGATTTTTGTTTACAACTATTTTGATTTGATTTGAGCATGGGACTGGGCATCCCGGTGACCAGCCATTTTCTCGTGAGTGAGGAGCGGAGTCCACTCCTCTTGAGAATAACCCACCTAGCATGGAAGATACAGACAGCCCTAGTTGATACATGAGCTATTCGAGCATACAAAACAGAATGTTTATTTAAAGGTTTAGAGTTTGGCACATACAAATTTACTTGGAACGGCAGGTAGATACCGTATATAGGAAGGTATGGTGGACTCATATGGAACAACTTTGGGGTTTATGGAGTTGGATGCACAAGCAGTATTCCCGCTTAGTACAAGTGAAGGCTAGAAAGAGACTGGGAAGCGACCAGCTAGAGAGCGACAACGGTCATGAACATGCATTAAAATTAATCAACATTGAATGCAAGCATGAGTAGGATATAAATCACCATGAACATAAATATCGTGGAGGCTATGTTGATTTTGTTTCAACTACATGCATGAACATGTGCCAAGTCAAGCCACTCGAATCGTTCAAAGGAGGATACCACCCTATCATACCACATCACAACCATTTTAATAGCATGTTGGAACGCAAGGTAAACCATTATAAACTCCTAGCAAATTAAGCTTGGCATGAGCAACTATAATCTCTAATTGTCATTGCAAACATGTTTCATTCATAATAGGCTGAATCAGGAACGATGAACTAATCATATTTACAAAAACAAGAGAGGTTGAGTTCATACCAGCTTCTCTCATCTCAATCAGTCCATCATATATCGTCATTATTGCCTTTCACTTGCACAACGGAATAGTGTGGATAATAATAATAGTGCACGTACATTGGACTAAGCTGGAATCTGCAAGCATTCAATACATAGGAGAATACAAGGTAATATGGGCTCTTTGTTAGATCAACAATAATGCATATGAGAGCCACTTCAACATTTTCATTATGGTCTTCTCCTCTCGTCCCCCAAAGAAAAGAAAAGAAACAAAACTATTTACACTGGAAAGCTCCCAACAAGCGAAAGAAGAACGAGAAATCTTTTTGGGTTTTCTTTTAATTACTACTACTACAAGCATGGAAAGTAAACTAGCTAAAAGCTACAACTATTTTTTTAGTTTTTTCTTAAGGTTTTTCAAACACACAAGAAGAAAGCTTAAAAAGAAAATAAACTAGCATGGATGATACAATGAAAAAGTATGAGCACCGACAATTGGAATGAGTGTGTGAACATGAATGTAATGTCAGTGAGAAATATGTACTCCCCCAAGCTTAGGCTTTTGGCCTAAGTTGGTCTATGCCCATTGATCAAAGCTGCCCTCTCCGGTGTACTAAGGAGGGTCTTCAGGGTGCCACTGGTTGGCGATCTCCTCCGGATCCCACTTATAAACAGACTGACGGTGAGGATCAGATTGTGGCTCCGGCTCTGGAGCCGATGTCAGGCTCTGGTATGCCTGAACGGCCTCCGGCAAAACAAGGTACGTGCGTGAAAATATGTTGAGCAAAGAGGGAGCAGGCAAGGTAATAGTCTCAAAGTGTTTCTTATCAAATATCAGTCTATAGTTAAGCATCTTCTTCTTATGCTTAACAATAAAATCATGTGCTACCATGCTCTTATAATCATGTGCTTATCCTTAGAGCTTCAGCTCGATGAGCCCCTCAAGAATCTCTTCATCTTTTTTCTGAAAATTTCTAAAAAATTTAGTAACTCAAAATAAAAGTGAACCAAACTCAACAAAATTGATAGCAACTACTCCTACAAGTGCCTAGAGGCTATATCATGCATTAGAACTACTTTTGACCACATAAATTTGACATACAAGCTCAAGAACAGGGTCACCTAAGTAGCAAAAATTTGCAATAATTAAAGCACTAGGACAAAAACTAATTGGACCATTGGAGGAGTCACATACCGAAGAACAATCCCCCAAAGCATTTTTGTGAATGGAGCTTTGAGCAAGGAGATCGAAAATGGCAGCAAGATGAGAAAGAATTCGGGTTTGAGCTGGTGGGTGATTTTTTCTGGAGGAAGACAAAGTGTGTGGGTGTAAGAATAAGTGGACGGGACCCACATGGGGTCCATGAGGCAGGGGCGCGCCCTGCACCCTTGTGGGCACACGGTGGGACCCCTGATGTGTTCTCAGTGCCAATAATTCTTAAATATTCTGGAAAAAATCATATTTCATTTTCAGGGCATTTGGAGAACTTTTATTTTTGGGCTATTTTTTAATGCAAGGATAATTTAGAAAAACAGACAGAAAATACTATTTCACTTTATTTAATATAAACAACATAAAGTAAAAGGAGGGTACAGAAGGTTGTGCTTTCTAACTTCATCCATCTCATGCTCATCAAAAGGAATCCACTAACAAGGTACATCAAGTCTTGTTAACAAACTCATTCGGAATCGCATGAAACCGGAGAAATTTCAAATCACACTAGGTTACCTCAACGGGGATATGCACATCCACAACAATAAGAATATCATATTTCTTCTTGACGGTAGGAAGAGGAAATTCAAAACCTCCAATAGTGATTGTTGGGATTTTTTCCAATAGAATTGATATTGTGGACTTGAGGTTGTTTCCTCGGAAAGTGCACCGTATGCTCATTACCATTAACATGAAAAGTGACATTGCCTTTGTTGCAATCAATAACAGCCCTGCAGTATTCAAAAAGGGTCTGCCAAGGATAATCGACGTACTATCGTCCTCGGGGATATCAAGAATAACAAATTCCGTTAAAATAGTAACGTTTGCAACCACAAGAGGCACATCCTCACAAATACCGACAGGTATAGCAGTTGATTTATCGGCCATTTGCAAAGATATTTGAGTAGGTGCCAACTTATTCAATTCAAGTCTACGATATAAATAGAGAGGCATAACACTAACACCGGCTCCAAGATCACATAAAGCAGTTTTAGCATAGTTTCTTTTAATGGAGCATGGTATAGTTGGTACTCTGGGGTCTCCAAGTTTCTTTGGTATTCCACCCTTAAAAGTATAATTAGCAAGCATGGTGGAGATTTCAGCCTCCGGTATCTTTCTCTTATTTGTAACAATATCCTTCATGTACTTAGCATAAGGGTTCATTTTAAGCATATCGGTCAAACGCATACGCAAAAAGATAGGTCTAATCATTTCAGTAAAGCGCTCAAAATCCTCATCATCCTTTTTCTTGGATGGCTTAGGAGGAAAGGGCACGGGTTTTTGAACCCATGGTTCTATTTCTTTACTATGCTTCCTAGCAACAAAGTCTCTCTTATCATAACGTTGATTCTTCGATTGTGGGTTATCAAGATCAATAGCAGGTTCAATCTCTACATCATTATCATTGCTAGATTGAGCATCAACATGAACATCATTATTAACATTGTCACTAGGTTCATGTTCATTACCAGATTGTGTTTCAGCATCAGAAATAGAAATATCATTGGGATTCTCAGGTGTGTCAATAACAGGTTCACTAGAAGCATGTAAAGTCCTATCATTTTTCTTGTTCCTTTTAGAAGAACTGGGTGCATCAACATTAGTTCTCTGAGAATCTTGCTCAATTCTCTTAGGATGGCCCTCGGGATACAAAGGTTCCTGAGTCATTTTACCCCCTCTAGTCATAACTCTAACAACATTATCATTTTTCTTATTATTTAATTCATTGAGCAAATCATTCTGAGCTTTAAGTACTTGTTCTACTTGAGTGGTAACCATAGAAGCATGTTTACTAATAAGTTTAAGTTCACCTTTAACTCTAGACATATAATCACTCAAGTGTTCAAGCATATGGGCATTATGTTTCAATTGTATACCGACATAAGCATTGAAGTTTTCTTGTTTAATAATGAAATTATCAAACTCATCCAAGCATTGGCTAGCAGACTTATAACAACGAATATCACCTTCATCAAATCTATAGAGAGAATTTACCTTTACTACCTGTGTCGGGTTATCAAGACCATGTATCTCTTCAATAGGTGGTAAATTCCTAACATCTTCAGCTTTAATACATTTTTCTTTCATAGATTTCTTTGCCTTTTGCATATCTTCGGGACTGAGAAATAGAGTACCCCTTTTCTTAGGAGTTGGCTTAGGAATTGGTTCAGGAAGTGTCCAATCATTTTCATTACTCAACATATTATTCAATTGCAATTCAGCTTGATCAACAGTTCTTTCCCTAAAAACACAACCAACACAACTATCCAGGTAGTCTCTGGAACCATCGGTTAGTCCATTATAAAATATATCAAGTATTTCATTTTTCTTGAGAGGATGATCAGGCAAAGCATTAAGTAATTGGAGAAGCCTCCCCCAAGCTTGTGGGAGACTCTCTTCTTGAATTTGCACAAAATTATATATTTCCCTTAAGGCAGCTTGTTTCTTATGAGCGGGGAAATATTTAGCAGAGAAGTAATAAATCATATCCTATGGACTACACACACAACCAAGATCAAGAGAGTTAAACCATGTTTTACCATCACCCTTTAGTGAGAACGGAAACAACTTGAGGATAAAGTAATAGCGAGCTTTCTCATCATTAGTGAACAGGGTGGCTATATCATTTAATTTAGTAAGATGTGCCACAACAGTTTCAGATTCATAGCCATAAAAAGGATCAGATTCAACCAAAGTAATTAACTCGGGATCGATAGAGAAATCATAATCCTTATCAGTAATAAAGATAGGTGAAGTAGAAAAAGTAGGGTCATATTTCATTCTAGCATTCAAGGATTTTTCTTTAAGCTTAGCTAATAATTTCTTAAGATCAGATCTATCATTGCAAGCTAAGAAGTCTCTAGTAGTTTCTTCATCCATAACATAACCCTCGGAGACAACCGGCAATTCATATCTAGGGGGAGAATCTTCATCATCACTTTCATCAATATTATCAGTTTCAATAATTTCATTCTCTCTAATCCTAGCAAGTTGTTCATCAAGAAATTAACCTAGTGGCACAGTATTATCAAGCATAGAAGTAGTTTCATCATCAGTATCATGCAAAGCGGAAGTGGCATCATCAATAACATGCGACATATCAGAATGAATAGCAGGTGTAGGTGTCGCAAGTTTACTCATAACAGAAGGTGAATCAGTTGTAGAGCTAGATGGCAGTTCCTTACCTCCCCTCGTAGTTGAGGGAAAAATCTTGGTTCTTTGATCTTTTAAGTTCTTCATAGTGACCAACAGATATAAATCCCAAGTGACTCAAAGAATAGAGCTATGCTCCCCGGCAACGGCGCCAGAAATTAGTCTTGATAACCCACAAGTATAGGGGATCACAACAGTTTTCGAGGGTAGAGTATTCAACTCAAAATTATTGATTCGACACAAGAGGAGACAAAGAATATTCTCAAGTATTAGCAGCTGAGTTGTCAATTCAACCACAACTGGAAACTTAATATCTGCAGCAAAGTATTTAGTAGCAAAGTAATATGATAATAGCGGTAACAGTAGAAAAAATAATAGTTTTGGTTTTATAGTGATCGTAACAGTAGCAACGGAAAAGTAAATAAGCGAAGAACAATATGTGAAAAGCTTGTAGTCAATGGATCGGTGATGGATAATTATGTCGGATGCGATTCCTCATACAATAGTTATAACATAGGGTGACACAGAACTAGCTCCAGTTCATCAATGTAATGTAGGCATGTATTCCGAATATAGTCATACGTGCTTATGGAAAAGAACTTGCATGACATCTTTTGTCCTACCCTCCTGTGGCAGCGGGGTCCTGTTGGAAACTAAGGAATATTAAGGCCTACTTTTAATAGAGTACCGGACCAAAGCATTAACACATAGTGAATACATGAACTCCTCAAACTACGGTCATCACCGGTAAGTATCCCGATTATTGTCACTTCGGGGTTAAAGGATCATAACACATAATAAGTGACTATAGACTTGCAAAATAGGATCAAGAACTCGCATATATTCATGAAAACATAATAGGTTCAGATCTGAAATCATGGCACTCGGGCCCTAGTGACAAGCATTAAGCATAGCAAAGTCATAGCAACATCAATCTCAGAACATAGTGGAACTAAGGATCAAACCCTAACAAAACTAACTCGATTACATGATAAATCTCATCCAGCCCATCATCGTCCAGCAAGCCTACGATGGAATTACTCATGCACGGCGATGAGCATCATGAAATTGGTGATGGAGGAAGGTTGATGATGACGATGGCGACGGATTCCCCTCTCCGGAGCCCCAAACGGACTCCAGATTGGCCCTCCCAGGAGAGATTATGGCTTGGCGGCAGCTCCGTATCGTAAAACGCGATGAATCCTTCTCTCCTATTTTTTTCTCCCCGAACACGAATATATAGAGTTGGAGTTGAGGTCGGAGGAGCACCAGGGGGCCCACGAGGTAGGGGGCGTGCCCAGGGGGTAGGCGCACCCCCCACCCTCGTGGACAGGGTGTGGGCCCCCTGGCCTTGATTTTTTGCCAGTATTTTTTATATATTCCAAAAATAATTTCCGTTGATTTTCAAGTCATTCCAAGAACTTTTATTTCTGCACAAAAATAACACCATGTCAATTCTGCTGAAAACATCGTCAGTCCGTGTTAGTTCCATTCAAATCATGCAAGTTAGAGTCCAATACGAGGGCAAAAGTGTTTGGAAAAGTAGATACGATGGAGATGTATCAAGCCAGGGCGATACTACCGCAAGCCCCTGCGGTACTACTGCTCCCTTGAGCAGTACTACCGCATGCCACAGAACCTATAGCACTTGGAGGCCTTCATCTCGCAGCGACAAGGAGAAACGGATGGTGCTCCAATGCAGCGAAGGAAAGGTGGAGCAAAGGAATAGATGTGTACGTGTTGATTCCACCCTAACCTTTCCGAAGCGGACCCCCTATTGATAGTACGGCTTTCCTACGACGCAAAATCCACCGAAACGAAACGTAGAAAAACCGTCATCTTCGATATGCTCCGAGGGGCACCGAATCGTCTTGTGCCTACACATGAGATATCTGAAATGCTCAATGCACACGATTAGTCCGCAGATGCACTATCATCAATCACCAAAACCACATAGGGAGAAATATGCCCTTACAATCTCCCCCCGTTTTGGTGGATTGATGACAATACGGGATTTGCACATAAGGATATAAACTGAACATAAGCAAACCCAACATCTATAAAATATAGACAGGCTCCCCTAGATGTGTGCACTCTATAGATATGCTTTGGACTGCATGGCACACATGCTAGGATCAACACTCCCCCTATATTTTATAGGCAAGGCAAAACTTGCAACAATATAAGTGACAATAAGCATTGAGGCAAGGTAAAGTAAGTGAGCATGAAGTAAAGGGCACAAGATAACATAAGCTCACAATCTACTAAACATACTAGATAATAAGATAAGCTTGGGGGCATATGTCTCACACCATATGATAGCATAGGTATCCTTCTCTCACACGCACACCAACCCAAACCAACAAACCAAAGCAACGAAGGTTCAATGAAATGAAAGCAACAAGGAACAAGACACTGTTGATGCTCAAAAGTGGCACGTTTATAAAGAGTGGCTTGAAGCTATGTCAAGATTAATTCAAACTTACTATTGAAAGTCATCATGAAATGGCTCTTTTCGAGAAGATGAAGATGAATATGAAGATGGTCTAAAATGGAGCTTGGATGTAAAAGTTATGACAAGTTCAGAGATCCTCATGTCGACACCAGATTAAAGAATGTCCAGTAAGCCAATGAATATGGCTTCAAATGGAGAAAGTTTCAACAAGAAAGTTGTGCGTCTCGTCGAAATGATCGATTTTGATATAAAGATCGTCTCAATCCGAGGTCCTATGCAAAAGTTAAAGCCTATACAGCGAGACCCGCCAGCGAGCAAAATATGACGCCCAGAACCACACTCATATGTGGGTATGTCTGATGAGCTGCGTGAGTAATTAGCTCTTTTGCACGAGCGATTTGACCCTCGAGATGACCTCTGATGAAAAAACGTTCAACATGAAAGATGTTCGTCTTGTCGAAACGGTCAAGATTACTTTTGGGCTCGTTTCCATCAGAGGTCGTATGTCACCACAAAAAGGACCCTCAAAGTACAGCCAGTTTAAATGGAATAGTTTTGGAAAGTTTGGATAAAACTAGTCCAAATTTGACTAGGGTTTTGGACGTGAATTGATGTAATTTTCTTGTAAGGAAAGCCTAGATAAATCCTTTGCTTGTACGGGAAGTCCAGCCGCCTCTTATATATGTTGGGTGTGACGGCCAATTGAAACAACACCAATCGAACAAATCAATCTACTACTTTTTCGTGTTCATCTACTTTTTATCTCTCCCTTGTATCTTTTCGCTAGTTCTTCATGTCGGAGGGCTGCGGAATCACGAGGCTCTAGGGGCCAGCGAATCGACCTGGAGCAGCCCATAGCCGCCTCGAGCCCTGACGGGGTCCCTCCCGGGTAAGCGGGGCTTCGGGTCTACAAAAGCGTCTGCCGGCTGTCCTGCGTATCGTGCTGCCGGTCGGACCTCCTTCGACGCGAGCTGCGGTGCATCACCCCCGGCGTCGAGGGTACACGGTGACGTGTTCATGTGCGAACACACTCAGTCTCTGGCCTGTTCTTGCTACGAAGAGATCGTCATCTAGGATTTGCAATCTACAAAGGTAATATGAATACCCAATTCACATAAGTAGATGCAAACAATGCGTATGTTGTTGCTAGATAATCTAATGAGCATAATGTATTGGCTAGCCCTAGCTTTATCAATCATGCATCTAATTATGTGCAAGAGCCGATGCAACAAAATCTTCATGCTTCTACCTCATATAATTTTAGCAACATGCAACATATGTATTGCAACTCCCATGCATCGGCAACCCCAGAAATCCATCTGCTGATGAACAACATGATGAGTTCGGTTAATCAAGTTGAAACACCTCACATAGGAACTTCCGATAGTATGCAACAAAGTGTTTCACCTTTTTATTCACTGGCAACTAACTTGCAATATGTTAATCCAACATGCCGGTGGATAGGGGAATTGGCCATGCTACTACTAGTTATCCGGCCAATTACCCTCAACCAGCATATGCTACACCTCATGCTACTAATTTTCTGGCACCATACGCAACTGTTGATGTCCAGAATTCGGCACCGCACCTTCATGGTCATGGCCGAATAAGTGAAACTTCTATAGGAGCACAAATGCCTTCACCTACTACCGTGGCATATCATGTTCCCCCAACACAATTACAAAATTTCGGGGACATATCGTTACCGAAAGAGTCTAAAAGTGTCGGGAGGCAATTCTATCCAGATTGGGTCATTAAGAAAAACCTTACATCTTTTTGGGACGAATGCAATGTTGTTCTACATGAATTAATAAAAGAGGGAAAGCCTATTAATTCTGTTGCAATACAAGATAAATAATGTCAAAAAGAGAAAGCATTGAGTGTGGGTAGAATTATCAAAAAGAGTGGTGATTCGAAAAACAAAGTTAATCTGGTTATTGAAAAGACCGAATCAAATATTACGTATGCCGAATCTATTCTAGAAAAAGAGGATGACAAGGCGTTGGGGAGCTATTCGAGAGGGGAACAAGATATCGTTCAAGTAACGCAACCATCATGCTCTTCCAATTCGAAGAGGTATGTCTAGCAAGTGATTTACCTATCTTCCGATTTGGTCGCAACTTTATTGTTGATGCTTCTATTAGAAAAATTCTCATAAGCAATATTGAAAGACCAATGAAGAAGGGAAATTTATTTGTTAGCAATAAAATCGTTGCAAAGCATATCGGTCAACACATTGTGCCATTTATAAAGACTGATTGTGACTTATTATTGCAGCCAAAGTTTTCCCCATTGCTTTATCAAAAGTTCATATATAATTGGGTAGCTTTGCTTGTTTCTTACTTGGCTTACACTTGGTCTCAATTGAGACATATGTGTTCTAACTATTTTCGTTTCAGAAATTTAAAGCCAAGAGTAAATTCTTTTGAGAAACCAATGCTAGTATAATATCTTATCCAATAACATCGGAAAAAGAATGCAAAAGAAAATGCATAGCCGAATGGGGAGATTCGAAATCTGAACCATTCGTTAGCTTACCTATAAAGCCGTTCTCACAACAAGATTGGCTAGAAAATAAAAAGGTTACCTTCAATTGAAGCATGTGTGATCAAATATTTGAGTTGTTGGTGAAAATTAATTACATTAGAATTCTTGATCACCATGTCAAGCCATCTATCCAAGGACGAATGTATTGTAAGTTGCATGATTCGTTCAAGCATAATTTTGAGGATTGCAGCATCTTTCGTCAAATAGTTAAATCGGCCATTGAAAAAGGACGATTGAAATTTGTTGAAACACCAAGAGATGACCAGTCTATTCCAATTGGTGTTGATGGCAAAAGGTTTATGCATCGGCTGCTTCAAACTGATCCATTTAAAGAGAAGGTAAAAACTACAGGTGATGAGATCAAACCTTCAAGTAAAGAAGTTGTTGAAGAGCATAATGAACATAATCTTGAGGGCGAGAATTCCATCAAAGCTACAATAGAGACGCCAAGGACTGGGGGGCAATAAGAAAATCCAAAGATCGGTGCAAGTACAACCAAAGGAAACAAAGGCTGACGTAAGCACAAAGGTAAAAAAACTGAAAGTCACTTTCGCGCAACTATTGGAAAAATATCAGAAGATAAGTGAGGAGAATAGTGCTTACCGGCCAACTAATGCAAAAACATCAAGATCACCCCCTAGGCGCAAATCCAAGGATCGATATTGGCAAGAAGAGAATTTGAATGCAACTTGTTCATATCCTTATTTTGGGCTGCCAATGCCAATGTCGTGGATGCCTCCCTATGCTCACGTAAATCCATATCCATCATGGGACAGATATGATACAAGGGCACATTCTCCATCTTATTTTATACCATCTCATCAATATTGTGCAGCTCCGAGAAGACCAACATTTAAACAATCACATGTTAAAGACCGTTTCAATAAAAAGGAATCGGTCCAGAGCCCATGGACGAAGAAAGAGGTGGTCAAGCAAGTATACAAGATCAAGAAGGATGGTCGTAAGTGTGCTATTTCAGATTCGATCTCAAATGACAAAGAGCCAATTAAAGTGTTGACATTGGCTACAAAAGGCAAAGAAGTAAAGAAATCAATTGTTAAAAATCAAAGTGCCAAATCTGAAGAAAAGAGGTTGAAAGTGCACAAGGTAAAACAAAAGTTGTCATTAGTTCAAGCAAAATCACAGCCGGGGCGCCCACTCGGCTTATCATATTGTCAAAATAAGAAATTACAAAAAATTAGTGCACAAGAGCTTGAAAAGAGAAACATGGCATGGGTTCCCAAAGGAAGTACTCAAAAGAAGAATGGTGTGCAAGCTTCCATTGCAATAAGTGCGACAAAGCTGAAGAAAGAGAAGAGTGCAAGCTTCGAACAACCAACCCGAAGGTTTGCGCATAGGAATCTTCGGTTCAAACAACATCCATATTCTTCAACTATGTCATTAATGCCTATACCATGGAATTCATCCTCAGGTATGACTGGTTACCCTTTGTGGACTTATTTTCATCCATGGACAAATATAACTTCTTACATCATGCAAGGGTTTTACCTCATCACCATACATTCGATTAGCTGCACTTTTGTTGCTAATCTAAATGGCCGATATATACTTATCATCCTAAGCATGTACAAAATGGCCGATGGAGTGTTGACATCACGCTTAGAACAAATTTCGTGCAAGTTATTTTTCGGCATACAAGTTTTGCCGAAAAACAAGGGGGCATGTGTTGACGCTCAAAAGTGGCACGTTTATAAAGAGTGGCTTGAAGCTATGTCAAAATTAATTCAAACTTACTATTGAAAGTCATCATGAAATGGCTCTTTTCGAGAAGATGAAGATGAATATGAAGATGGTCTAAAACGGAGCTTGGATGTAAAAGTTATGACAAGTTCAGAGATCCTCATGTCGACACCAGATTAAAGAATGTCCATTAACCCAATGAATATGGCTTCAAATGGAGAAAGTTTCAACAAGAAAGTTGTGCATTTCGTCGAAACGATTGATTTTGATATAAAGATCGTCTCAATCCGTGGTCGTATGAAAAAGTTAGAGCCCTTATAGCGAGACCCTCCAGCGAGCAAAATATGACGCCCGGAACCAGACACATATGTGGGTATGTCTGATGAGCTGCGTGAGTAATTAGCTGTTTTGCACGAGCGATTTGACCCTCGAGATGACCTCTGATGAAAAAACGTTCAATATGAAAGATTTTCGTCTCGTCAAAACGGTCAAGATTGCTTTTGGGCTCGTTTCCATCCGAGGTCATTTGTAATCACAAAAAGGACCCTCAAAGTACAGCCAGTTTAAACCGAACAGTTTTGGAAAGTTCGGATGAAACCAGTCCGAATTTGACTAGGGTTTTGGACGTGAATTGATGTAATTTTCTTGTAAGAAAAGCCTAGATAAATCCTTTGCTTGTACGGGATGTCCAGCCGCCTCTTATATATGTTGGGGGGTGACGGCCGATTGAAACAACACCAATCAAACAAATCAATCTACTACTTTTTCATGTTCATCTACTTTTTATCTCTTCCTTGTATCTTTTCGCTAGTTCTTCATGCTGGAGGGCTGCGGAATCACGAGGCTCTAGGGGCAAGTGAATCGACTTGGAGCAGCCCATAGCCGCCGCGAGCCCTGACGGGGTCCCTCCCGGGTAAGCGGGGCTTCGGATCTACAAAAGCGTCTGCCGGCTGTCTTGCGTATCGCGCTGCCGGTCGGACCTCCTTCGACGCGAGCTGCGGTGCATCACCCCCGGCATCGAGGGTACACAGTGACGTGTTCGTGTACGAATAGACACGCAAATCCTACACTCTCCCCCTTCGGCATCAAGACACCAAAAAGGCAGAGAGGAAACCTACGACACAGGTGGTAGCTCCCACTGACGCGATCACCCATCAAGCTCCTCGTCAGTCTTAGCAGCAGGAATGGACTCCTCATCTGACTCAGCCCACTGATAGCCCTGCTTCGCCATCTAGGCAGACTCAGGAGTGATGTTCTGCTCTGAACCACTCACGACGTCCTCGCCAAGCTTACTTAAGATCCTCTTGTTGCGTTGGCGACTCTCCTTCTGAGCAACATGGGCCTTGTACTGTCCCTTGGCCTGCATGTAGAACAGAGCCTTCATCTTGGCCTTGAGCTTCTTAGCCCAAGATGGCTCGGTAGATGGAGGTGAATACCCTACAGAACTGTCCTCGGCCTCCTCCTCCTCAAACTCATCCTCATCAACTTCCATGCGAGTAGCTTCGGCCTCAGCCCGGGGAGTGGTGTTAGACCACTTGCTCTTGATGCGTAGCTTGATAGCCTCATGGCGAATCCAGTTGGGAGCAAGAAACTCTTCACCCGGAAAGAGCTTCTCCCAAGTTTTTGAGATCAAGAGGTGCGGGTAAGGTCCATAGATGGGCACCTTACAATGAAACACAGCAAACTGAAGCTTGCACCACATGATATGAGAGACATCAAGTGGTCCAGGTAGTTTGTGATGATCTTCTTCACAAATGAGCATCATATCCACGAGGTAGGAATGCACCTTGTCCTTGTCGCCTATGCGAGGGAAAAGAGTGTTGCGGAAGATCCGGTGCATGATGTCAAGGAACGGGTTCAGCACATACATCTTCTTGTCATTGGGTAACTTCTTCTCAACAAGGAAGGGTTGAAGCTTGTTCTTGTTGGCAGACTCGGTGTTGGCATGTGGGCGGACACCAATGGGCACCTCTAGGCCCTCATCACGAATGTGCAACATGTCCATGAACTCCTTCCAATCAGCAGTCATCCTCTTTCCGTTGGTCATCCAAGTCATGGTCCGCTTGTCATCCATGTGGAAATGGACAGAGGCAAAGAACCGAGCCACAATCTCTGGGTCAAAGTCCATGTGAAACGTGAGAAACTCCTCAATGCCAAACTGCTCCACCAAATCCAGAGTCTCGCCAAAATATGCCCGGTTCTTCTTCAGATGTTCCATGTCAATCCATTGAACTGGCACATAGGTGTTTTGCTTGGCTTTGATCACATCTAAGAAGATAAGATTTTGTTGCTTTGTCTAGAACAGGTCATTTCCCCTTGTGAGCTCCCTAGCATTGACGTAGGGGTTGAGCTTCCTTCGAATGAGAAACTCCACTTGAGGCATCTCATCCATGCCAACATTTGGCTCCTTGACCTTTTTAGATGTGGACTTGACATTGCGTTGTGGGGCACTGGAGCCCTCGGGAGCTTCTTGGTTGCGAAGACGCTTGGGGCTCGTGTCACGGCTAGGATTCGAACGCCTGGCATTGGAACTGGAGCCACCACCTATGACACAAAACACAAACACACGAGAAAAACGAGAAGGATTATTGCAAAAACCAAGGCCAAAACCAAACGAAACAAGTAGAAATGAGATTGGGTGGACAAAACAGAGTAGTTTTTAACTCAATGATAGTACCGGCACAGGATGCGAACGTAAAACTTTATGTTCGCTCTAGTCGCGGTAGTATCGCGCCAGGTTAGCACGGTACTACCGCACCTGGAGCGGAAGTAAAATTTTACTTCCGCGAGTCAGGCGGTAGTACGCTCCAGCGGAGCGGTACTACCGCATGGGGCTATTCTTGTACGAGTGGGTGGTAATACCGCTCGAGGAGGAGCGGTAGTACCTGATACGTCTCCGTCATATCTATAATTTTTGATTGTTCCATCCCAATATTCTACAACTTTCATATACTTTTGGCAATTTTTTATACTATTTTTGGGACTAACATATTGATCCAGTGCCCAGTGCCAGTTCCTGTTTGTTGCATGTTTTTTGTTTCGCAGAATATCCATATCAAACGGAGTCCAAATGGGATAAAAACTGACAGAGATTTTTCTAGAATATATATATGATTTTTGGGAAGAAAAATCCAGCGAGATGGTGCCCGAGGGAGGCATGAGGCAGGGGCGCGCCCCACCCCCCTAGGCGTGCCCCTGACCCTCGTGGCCACCCCGTAAGGCGGTTGATGCCCTTCTTTCGCTGCAAGAAAGCTAATACTCGGATAGATATCGTGTTAAAGTTTCAGCCCAATCGGAGTTACGGATCTCCGGAAATATAAGAAACGGTGAAAGGGTAGAATCTGGGAACGCAAAAATAGAGAGAGACAGAGAGACAGATCCAATCTCGGAGGGGCTCTCGCCCCTCCCATGCCATGGATACCAAGGACCAGAGGGGAAACCCTTCTCCCATCTAGGGAGGAGGTCGAGGAATAATAAGAAGGAGGGGGGCTCTCTCCCTCGCTTCCGGTGGCGCCGGAGTGCCACCGGGGGCCATCATCATCACCACAATCTTCACCAACAACTTCACCGCCATCATCACCAACTATTCCCTCTTCTATGCAGCAGTGTAACCCCTCTTTTACCCACTATAATCTCTACTTAAACATGGTGCTCAATGCTATATATTATTTCCCAATGATGTATGGCTATCCTATGATGTTTGAGTAGATCTGTTTTGTCCTATGGGTTATTTGATGATCGTGATTGGTTTGAGTTGCATGTTTTATTATTGGTGTTGTCCTATGGTGCTCTCCTTGTTGCGCAAGCGTGAGGGATTCCTGCTGTAGGGTTTGCAATATGTTCATGATTTTCTTATGGTGGGTGGCGTGAGTGACAGAAGCACAGACCCGAGTAAGTAGGTTGTTTGCGTATGGGATAAAGAGGACTTGATACTTTAATGCTATGGTTGGGTTTTACCTTAATGATCTTTAGTAGTTGTGGATGCTTGCTAGAGTTCCAATCATAAGTGCATATGATCCAAGTAGAGAAAGTATGTTAGCTTATGCCTCTCCCTCATATAAAATTGCAATAATGATTACCGGTCTAGTTATCGATTGCCTAGGGACAAATAACTTTCTCGTAACAAAAAGCTCTTTACTAAAACTAACTTAGTTGTGTCCTTATCTAAGCAGCCCCTACTTTTTATTTGCATGCTCTTTATTACCTTGCAAACCTATCCAACAACTTCTACAAAATACTTCTAGTTTCATACTTGTTCTAGGTAAAGCGAACGTTAGGCGTGTGTAGAGTTGTATCCGTGGTCGATAGAACTTGAGGGAATATTTGTTCTACCTTTATCTCCTCGTTGGGTTCGACAATCTTACTTATCGAAAGAGGCTACAATTGATCCCCTATACTTGTGGGTTATCAAGATCTTTTTCTGGCGCCGTTGCCGGGGAGCAATAGCGTGGGGTGAATATTCTCGTGTGTGCTTGTTTGCTTTATCACTAAGTAATTTTTATTTGTTGTTCTTAGTTGTTTTCTATCTTTAGTTATGGGTAGGAAACGTAAAATACCAAAAAAATTAGTTGTACCTACTGAACCAATGGTTGAAGAACCACTTAAAATCTATCACACTCCTGAAGCTTATTACTTGGATCATCTTCGATCCCTATGTGCTCGTGCCGAAACCCCATCTAGCTTAGTTGAGGGCAAATCTTTAGATGAGCATGCTTGTTATGTGCGACACCGTATATCTGAAAAAGGGAAACTTTTACTGGGTCAAATTCATCGTTTGCAATGCTATGCTTGGAATTTATGTGAAATATATGATTTTACTTGTTGTTCTGAAAATCCTAAGAAACACCTTCCCTATCAATGTGAGTTTAGTGATAATGGAATCGTATCTTCGTATGCTAAGGGTGTTTATAATTACTATGATGTTCAACAATTGAAGAATTTGTTACTTTTAAGGGTGCTTACGAAATTGCTTCTTTCATTGAAAAGTATGATGCTACTCTTTACAAATCTGAAAATTTTGCCGTACTTAAATATTGCTATGATAATTATGCTTCTAATGCCTATGTTGAACAATATATTGAGGACTACTCCGCTGTCCAAGAAGAGACTAATATTTTGCAGAAGTCTATGGAAGAAGAAATTGATAAAGCTGTGAGCTCATTGGATGAAAAAGATGATGAGGAGAGCGAAGAACAAGAGGAGGAAGAGCGGATTAGCTACCCGTCCCCACCTTCTAATGGGATTAACTATTCAACTCATACATTGTTTAATTTCCCTTCGTGCTTACCGAAGGATGATTGCTATAATGATTGTTATGATCCCGTTGATTCTCTTGACATATCCCTTTTTGATGATGCTTGCTATGCTTGTGGCCAAGATGCCAATATGAATTATGCTTATGGAGATGAACTTGCTATAGTTCCTTAAGTTAAACATGAAATTGTTGCTATTGCACCCACGCATGATAGTCCTATTATCTTTTTGAATTCTCCCAACTACACTATATCGGAGAAGTTTGCACTTATTAAGGATTATATTGATGGGTTGCGTTTTACTATTACACATGATGATTTTGATGAATATAATATGCATGTGCTTTCTGCTCCTACTTGCAATTATTATGAGAGAGGAACTATATCTCCACCTCTCTATGTTTCCAATACGATAAAATTGCAAGAAACTGTTTATACTATGCATTGCCCTTTATTTTGTGTGCATGAATTGTTCTTTTATGACATGCCGATGCATAGGAAGAGAGTTAGACTTCGTCATTACTTGATATATGTTACTTTGTGCTCACTACTAAATTACAAATCATTGTTAATTAAAATTGGCTTTGATATACCTTGGGATCTGGGTGGATTCATTACTTGAGCACTATATGCCTAGCTTAATGGCTTTAAAGAAAGCTACGCCAGGGAGACAACCCAGAAGTTTTAGAGAATCGTTTATTTCTGTTGTGTTCTTTTATAAAGTTTGAAAAATAAAAATAATGTGCCAAGATTTGCCTTTAGGATGTTTTAGATGCTTGTTGGTTTGTATGGTGCAGGACAGAAACTTTGGCTGTAGTGCGCGATTTTACATTTTTGACTGGAACGTCAAATGGTTCTGAAACTTTTTGCACTATATTTCTATATAAATTGTTTATTTGTCCTAATTTTGGTAAAAATTTTGGAGTACCAGAGGTATGGTGAATGTTCAGATTATTACAGACTGTTCTGTTTTAGACAGATTCTGTTTTTGATGCATAGTTTGCTTGTTTTGATGAAACTATCATTTTATATCAGTGGATTAAGCCATGGAAAAGTTATATTACAGTAGACACAATGCAAAAAAAATATGAATTGGTTTTGAACAGTACTTAGAGTAGTGATTTGCTTTATTATACTAACGGATCTTACCGAGTTTTCTGTTGAAGTTTTGTGTGGATGAAGTGTTCGATGATCGAGAAGGTCTCGATGTGAGAAGAAGGAAGAGAGGAAAGAGCTCAAGCTTGGGGATGTCCGATGCACCCCAAGTAAATATTCAAGGAGACTCAAGCGTCTAAGCTTGGGGATGCCCCGGAATGAATCCCCTCTTTCTTCAACAAATATCGGTATGTTTTCAGATTCGTTTCATTCATGTGATATGTGTAAATCTTGGAGCATCTTTTGCATTTAGTTTTCATTTTTTTATTTTATGCACAATGCTGGTATGAGATAGTCCTTGGTTGATTTATAGAATGCTCATTGCACTTCACTTATATTCTTTGAGTATGGCTTTATAGAATGCTTCATGTGCTTCACTTATATCATTTGAAGTTTGGATTGCCTGTTTCTCTTTACATAGAAAACCGCCATTTGTAGAATGTTCTTTTGCTTCACTTATATTTGTTAGAGCAAGGGCATATCTTTTTAGAAAGAATTAAACTCTCTCGCTTCATTTATATCTATTTAGAGAGATGACAGGAATTGGTCATTCACATGGTTAGTCATAAAATCCTACATAAAACTTGTAGATCACTGAATATGATATGTTTGATTCCTTGCAACAGTTTTGCGATATAAAGATGGTGATATTAGAGTCATGATAGTGGGTAGTTGTGGATTATTAGAAATACTTGTGTTGAGGTTTGTGATTCCCATAGCATGCACGTATGGTGAACCGTTATGTAACGAAGTCGGAGCATGATTTATTTATTGATTGTCTTCCTTATGAGTGGCGGTCGGGGACAAGCGATGGTCTTTTCCTACCAATAGACCCCCCTAGGAGCATGCACGTAGTACTTTGTTTCGATGACTAATATATTTTTGCAATAAGTATGTGAGTTCTTTATGACTAATGCTGAGTCCATGGATTATACGCACTCTCACCCTTCCATCATTGCTAGGCTCTCTAGTATCGTGCAACTTTCGCCGGTACCATAACCCACCATATACCTTCCTCAAAACAGCCACCATACCTACCTATCATGACATTTCCGTAGCCATTCCGAGATATATTGCCATGCAACTTTTATCATCATCATATACATGACTTGAGCATTCATTGTCATATTGCTTTGCATGATCGTAAGATAGCTAACATGATGTTTTCATGGCTTGTCCGTTTTTTTATGTCATTGCTACGCTAGATCATTGCACATCCCGGTACACCGCTAGAGGCATTCATATAGAGTCATATCTTTGTTCTAGATATCGAGTTGTAAGTAAATAAAAGTGTGATGATCATCATTATTAGAGCATTGTCCCAGTGAGGAAAGGATGATGGAGACTATGATTCCCCCACAAGTCGGGATGAGACTCCAGACGAAAAAAAGATAAAAAAAGAGAGAAGGCCCAAATAATGAGAGAAAAAGAGAGAAGGGGCAATGTTACTATCCTTTTACCACACTTGTGCTTCAAAGTAGCACCATGTTCTTCATATAGAGAGTCTCTTGAGTTATCACTTTCATATACTAGTGGGAATTTTCATTACAGAACTTGGCTTGTATATTCCGATGATGGGCTTCCTCAAATGCTCGAGGTCTTCATGAGCAAGCAAGTTGGATGCACACCCACTTAGTTTCAGTTTGAGCTTTCATACACTTATAGCTATAGTGCATCCGTTGCATGGCAATCCCTACTCACTCACATTGATATCTATTGATGGGCATCTCCATAGCCCGTTGATACACCTAGTTGATGTGAGACTATCTTCTCCTTTTTGTCTTCTCCACAACCACCATTCTATTCCACCTATAGTGCTATATCCATGGCTCACGCTCATGTATTGCGTGAAAGTTGAAAAGGTTTGAGAATGTCAAAAGTATGAAACAATTGCTTGGCTTGTCATCGGGGTTGTGCATGATGTGATATTTTTGTGTGGTGAAGATGGAGCATAGCCAGACTATATGATTTTGTAGGGATAACTTTCTTTGGCCATGTTATTTTGAAAAGACATGATTGCTTTATTAGTAGGCTTGAAGTATCATTATTTTTATGTCAAATGATAGACTATTGCTTTGAATCACTCGTATCTTAATATTCATGCCATGATTAGATTACATGATCAAGATTATGCTAGGTAGCATTCCACATCAAAAATTATCTTTTTTTATCATTTGCCTACTCGAGGACGAGCAGGCATTAAGCTTGGGGATGCTGATACGTCTCCGTCGTATCTATAATTTTTGATTGTTCCATGCCAATATTCTACAACTTTCATATACTTTTGGCAACTTTTTATACTATTTTTGGGACTAACATATGATCCAGTGCCCAGTGCCAGTTCCTATTTGTTGCATGTTTTTTGTTTCACAGAATATCCATATCAAACGGAGTACAAACGGGATAAAAACTAACAGAGATTTTTTTGCAATATATATGATTTTTGGGAAGAAAAATCCACGCGAGACGGTGCCCGAGGGAGGCATGAGGCAGGGTGCGCTCGCCTGACCCTCGTGGCCACCCCGTAAGGTGGTTGATGCCCTTCTTTCGCTTCAAGAAAGCTAATATCTGGATAGAGATCATTTTAAAATTTCAGCCCAATCGGAGTTAGGGATCTCCGGGAATATAAGAAACGGTGAAAGGGTAGAATCTGGGAACGCAGAAACAGAGAGAGACAGAGAGACAGATCCAATCTTGGAGGGGCTCTCGCCCCTCCCATGCCATGGAGACCAAGGAGCAGAGGGGAAACCCTTCTCCCATCTAGGGAGGAGGTCAAGGAAGAAGAAGAAGGAGGGGGCTCTCTCTCCCTCGCTTCTGATGGCGCCAGAGTGCCACCGGGGGGGGGGGATCATCATCACCGCAATCTTCACCAACAACTTCACCGCCATCATCACCAACTCTTCCCCCCTCTATGCAGCGGTGTAACCCCTCTTTTACCCGCTGTAATCTCTACTTAAACATGGTTCTCAACGCTATATATTATTTCCCAATGATGTATGGCTATGGTGCTCTCCGTGTCGCGCAAGCATGAGGGATTCCTTTTGTAGGGTTTGCAATATGTTCATGATTTTCTTATGGTGGGTGGCGTGAGTGACAGAAGCACAGACCCGAGTAAGTAGGTTGTTTGCGTATGGGATAGAGAGGACTTGAAACTTTAATGCTATGGTTGGGTTTTACCTTAATGATCTTTAGTAGTTGCGGATGCTTGTTAGAGTTCCAATCATAAGTGCATATGATCCAAGTAGAGAAAGTATGTTAGCTTATGCCTCTCCCTCGTATAAAATTTCAATAATGATTGCCGGTCTAGTCATCGATTGCCTAGGGACAAATAACTTTCTCATAACAAAAATCTCTTTACTAAAACTAACTTAGTTGTGTCCTTATCTAAGATGCACCTGCTTTTTATTTACATGCTCTTTGTTACCTTGCAAACCTATCCAACAACTCCTACAAAATACTTCTAGTTTCATACTTGTTCTAGGTAAAGCGAACGTTAGGCGTGCGTAGAGTTGTATCGGTGGTCGATAGAACTTGAGGGAATATTTGTTCTACCTTTAGCTCCTCGTTGGGTTCGACACTCTTACTTATCGAAAGTGGCCACAATTTATCCCCTATACTTGTGGGTTATCAGTACCCCACAGATCAACATCTCGCAAAAACAACATCTACGGATCTAGAAACATCCGTAAATTTAGATTGGTACTACCGTTGATCAAATCTACACTGTTGCATCACACCAAATAGCATATCTACTGCACTAGCACTCTCCAACAATCTCCTCTTGCAAAGATTTGGCCAAAAATCACAAGAACTACACATGCATCTCCCAAAACCTAGAAGCACAACAACGGGGCAAAGAGAGAGGGGCTAAGGGAGATCTCGGATTCCATTGCAAGAGGGCGAGGTGGGGATCGATCCCATCGGTCGGAATGCGAGGAGAGCGGCCGGAGACGGAGATCCAGCGAGGTCCTCCGATGCCGTTCTTGGGAAGGAGAGAGAGAGAGAGAGATAGAGAGAGAGACAAGGTGAGGGGAAGAGATGAATGGGTATGGGGCGTTGGAACTCCCCCTACCCGCTCTTGACGCCCACGCATTCTCGGCAGTGCAGTAGTACCGCGGGTCATCATGGTAGTACCGCCCGGGCGGAAGTACCACACACTGGGCGGTAGTACCGCTCTTCCAGCGGCAGTAAAAAATTACTGCCGTGCTGGAAGCGGTAGTACCGTGCCGGAGTTGTAGTTGTGCGAGCACAGATGCCACACCCACCTCCTGCGGTAGTACTGTGGCTAGCCACGGTAGTACCGTACACCCAAGAAAGTGCAAGTTTCGGAAAGACTGAAAAACACTGCCTTTGCAATGCACACTTTGAGCAATCGGACACGCAAAAGATCACAAACGAAGCAAAACAAACACAGCCACGACTCACAAGAAGGCAAAAAGGCAACATGGACCAAACATGAAACAAAACCTCTCAAAGAGAGAGGGCGGTGGCCGGAGCCACCTATATTTGAGTCAATTGGTATGGCACTGTGAAGAATTATCCTTGGGCCCATGACCAAAACTCGTCTTTAAAGCACAAGTACCATCTACAATGGTAAATGTGAAAGAGTTGATCAATTTATGCATAATGGGGGAGGGAAAGTTCATTGAGAGAACAATACTCCCCCTATGTCCATGCCTAGACCTAAACAAGACATCAAGATAAGTATGGTGGGGTGTGCAAAGTTTCAAGCCACATTGCCCAAATCAATGATATCTAGCTCTTGCCTTAATTCGCGAAATATTGCTTCATCCAAGGGCTTCGTGAAGATATCTGCAAGGTTATCATGAGTGTTGACATAGTTGAGCTTGATCTCGCCTCGCCTAATGTGATCCCGGATGAAGTGATACTGAATCTCAATATGCTTTGTTTTGAAGTGCTGCACCGGATTAAGATAAAACTTGATGGTACTTTGATTGTCACAAATGACACTGTAATCTTTTAAAGTTTGCCTCATCCATAGAAGTTGAGCACAACAACTACCGGCGGCCACATACTCTGCTTCGGTGGACGAGAGAGACACACAACTTTGGTTCTTAGAAGACCAACTCACCAAAGAGCAACCAAGAAATTGGCACCCTCCGGAAGTTGACTTCCTATCCACTTTGTCTCCCGCCCAATCCGAGTCCGAAAAGCCCACAAGGTTGAAGTTAGCTCCTCTTGGGTACCATAAGCCAAAGTTTGGGGTATGAGCCAAATATCAAAAGATTCGCTTGACCGCCACATAATGGATTTCCTCAGGTGCGGCTTGAAACCGTGCACAAATTCCCACACTCAACATGATATCTGGTCTAGATGCTCAAAGGTAGCAAGGAGCCAATCATGGAATGATATACCTTTTGATCCATAGATTTACCATTGGGATCTATGTCAAGTTGGCATTTGACGGGCATTGGAGTGGAAGCCGGATTGACATCACTTAGCTTGAATCTCTTGAGCCTGTCTTGAGTGTATTTTGCTTGGTTGATGAAGATTCCTTCTCTTCTTTGTTTGATTACAAACCCGAGAAAGAACTTCAACTCTCCCATCATGAAAATCTTCAACTTCGAGGTCATGAGAGCGGCAAACTCCTCATTGAAAGCTTTGTTAGGAGAACCAAAGATAATATCATCAACATATAGTTGGCATACAAAAAACTCCCCTTTGACCTTCTTAGTAAAAAGAGTGGGGTCGATTTTCCGAATTTCAAACCCACGATCTTGCAACAACTTGGTAAGGTGCTCATACCACGCAGGTGGGGCTTGTTTAAGGCCATAGAGTGCCTTATTGAGTTGGTACACATAATTGGGGAACTCGGATCCTCAAACCCCGGGGGTTGTTTGACATATACCAACTCATTGATAGGACCATTGAGAAAAGCACACTTCTTATCCATTTGTTGCAACATGAAGTTATGATGAGAAGCATAAGCAATCAACAAACAAATAGATTCAAGGCGATCAACGGGAGCAAAGGTTTCACCTTAGTTGATACCCTCGACTTGGGAGTAGCCTTGTGCTACCAAACGAGCCTTGTTGTGAACAATAATTCCATGAGTATCTTGCTTGTTCTTGAATATCCAATTGGTTCCAATGACATTATGGTTCCCCTTTGGCCTTGGCACCAATCTCCACACCTTGTTGTGCTCGAAGTTGTTGAGTTCTTCATGCATGGAATTGAGCCAATCCGGATCCTCGAGCGCCTCATAGACCTTTTGGGGTTCAACACAAGAGACAAACACGTGATGTTCACAATAGTTTGTTGATTGTCTACGAGTGCTTACCCCCTTTCTTAAGCTTCCAAGCACATTCTTCATGAGATGATCTTTGGTAGTGAGCTTGGACGCAATCTTGGCGGCACGACGCGCCAATTCCTCCTCAAGAGAGAGTTGAGGAGCGGTAACTTGATCATCTTGAGCGTCCTCTTGATCTTGTTCTTGATCTTGAACTTGCTCAGTGGTGAGAACTTGACCTTGGGCATCACTTGGCGGTACACCACCATCTTGAGGTTGATCTTGCCCTTGATTGTGTTCATTTGTTTAAGGGACTTCATTTTGTTCTTTGGAAGCATGTGGGTCTTGGGTTGGTGATGATTCCACTTGAGTCGAACATTGTCATTCTCCTTCGGCCACAAGGGGTTACTCAATGGGTAGGATATGACCAACACCCATTCTTCTTATGGCTTGGGGAGGAATTTCATCACCGACATCACAAGTACCACTTTGCTCCACTTGGGAGCCGTTATTCTCATCAAACTCCACGTTACACGTCTCCTCAATAAGTCTCGTGGACTTATTGAGGACACGGTAAGCATGAGAGTTTGTAGCATAACCAACAAATATGCCCACGTGAGCTCTAGCCTCAAATTTAGACAAACAAACACCTTTCTTGAGGATGAAACACTTACACCCGAACACCCGAAAGTACTTGAGGTTGGGCTTGTTACCAGTGAGTATTTCATATGAAGTCTTGTTCAAGCCTTTGCGGAGATAGAGCCGATTGGATGCATGACAAGTGGTGTTGATGGCTTCGTCCCAAAAGTTGTATGGAGACTTGAACTTGATGACCCACAAGTATAGGGGATCGCAACAGTTTTCAAGGGTAGAGTATTCAACCCAAATTTATAGACTCGACACAAGGGGAGCCAAAGAATATTTGATGGTATTAGCAGCTGAGTTGTCAATTCAGCCACACCTGGAGATTAATTATCTACAACAAAGTGATCAGTAGCAAAGTAGTTTGATAGTTTTGATAGTAGTAGCAGCAACAATAGTAACAGTAACAGTGATAGCAGTAATTTGTAGCAAGTGTAACAGTAATGATAGCGGTAGTAACTTAGCAAAAAATAAGGATAAATTCGTAGGCATTGGATCAATGACTTGTTGGATGATATTCATCATGAGACAATTATAACCTAGGGCGATACGGCACTAGCTCTAGTTCATCGATATAATGTAGGCATGTATTCCATCAATAGTCATACGTGCTTTATTAAAAGAACTTGCATGCCATCTTTTGTCCTACCCTCCCGTGGCAGCGGGGTCCATATTGGAAACTAAGGGATACTAAGGCCTCCTTTTAATAGAGAACCGAAACAAAGCATTAACACATAGTGAATAAATGAACTCCTCAAACTACGATAATCATCGGGAGTGGGCCCGGTTGTTGTCACTCCGGGGTTGCCGGATCATAACCGTAGTAGGTGACTATAACTTGCTACATTGGATCTAAAGCATGGATATAATGATGAATTCATAAATGGTTCAGATCTGAAATCATGGCACCCGGGCCCAAAGTGACAAGCATTAAGCATGGCAAAGTCATAGCAACATCAATCTAAGAACATAGTGGATACTAGGTATCAGACCCTAACAAAACTAACTCAATTACATGATGAATCTCATCCAACTCCTCACCGACCAGTGAGCCTACAAAGGAATTACTCACTCCCAGTGGGGAGAGGAATTGGCGATGGAGATAGGTTGGTGATGACGAAGATCGAAGATCCCCTCTCCGGAGCCCAAAAAGGACTCCAGATCTGCCCTCACGAGGAAGAACATGGCTTGGCGGCGGCTCCGTCTCCTGGATCGCGATAATTCTTTCGCCCTAATTTTTTTCTGGAATAATGTGAATTTATAGTATCAGGGGGGGTCGTCAGCGGGGCCACCAGGTGGGTACAACCCACCTGGGCGCGCCGGGAGAGGGGGCGTGCCCTGGTGGGTTGTGCCCACCTAGGGGCCCCTCTCCGGTGGGTCTTGGCTCCAGAAATTCTCTTTATTGGTATAAAAAAATCCTCAAAAAGTTTCGTTCCATTTCAAGAACTTTTAGTTTTGCACAAAAACAACACCATGATAGTTCTGCTAAAAACAGCATCAGTCTGGTGTTAGTTTCATTCAAATCATGCAAATTAGAGTCCAAAACAAGAGCAAAAGTGTGAGAAAAAGTAGATACGTTGGAGATGTATCAACTCCCCCAAGCTTAAACCTTTGCTTGTCCTCAAGCAATTCAGTTGATAAACTGAAAGTGAGAAAGAAAAACCTTTACGAACTCTTTTGCTCTTATTTGCATAAATAAGCTTAAACAACACCTAGGTTTTCAGCCAACATTATAACTAACCATGTCGACAATAACTCTTAAAGATTATAATGATTCATAACAACGACATAATCAGCTAGCGAGCAATAATAATATATATTAAACGGCAGCACGTTGTCAAAACAATCATGATATAATATGACAATAATGGTATCTCACAGCCCTTTCTGAGACCGCAAAACATAAATGGAGAGCACCTCCGAAGTTCAAGCAGCGATTAAATATTGTAATTCATGGTAGAAAAGATCCAGTCATGATGCACCCAACATTAGCTATACACAATGCATAAATCATGAGCATTGTGCTCTACTCAGTTTCTGGCGCTTGTTTATAGAAGGTGATGACACAAAATAAAAGTAAATAGAAAGTCCCTTCGTAGAGGGAAGCAGTGATTTGTAGAGGTGCCAGAGCTCAATTTTTAAAACATAGATAAATGATATTTTGAGGCATGCACCCTTCTCATTCACTTCACGACCATCAGTTATCAACATCTTCCATGCTAAGCACGCTAGTGGTGGTTCCCAAGCGATAAAAGTAAAGGTTTACTCCCCCTCCACCAACAATCACATTCCACGGCTTGTCCGAAACAACGGGTGTCGTCGAAACCAACAACAGCCCTGGGGGAGTTTTGTTTAATTATTTGCATTTTTTAGTTCGGGACTGGGAATCCCTATTATCGCCCATTTCCTCGTGCGATAGTGAATAAACACTTGACCTAAGGATAACATGCTTAGCACGGAAGATATCGACCACCTCCTATCGTTCCATGAACGATCGAGGCACACAAAGCGAATAATTTTTTAGAAGTTTTTAGAGGTGGCACATGCAAATTTACTTAGGACGGCAGGGAAATACCGCATATAGGTAGGTATGGTGGACTCATCTGGAATAACTTTGGGTTCAAGGTTTTTGATGTACGAGCAGAATCCCCACTTAGTACAGGCTAAGGCTAGCAATTTTAAGATTGGGAAGCGGCCAGCTAGAGAGCAACAACGATCATGACCAGGCATTATGCATAAGTAACATTGGACACTAGCACGAGTAGGATATGAACACCATGAACATAAACATTATAGAGGCTATGTTGGTTTTGATTCAACTACATGCATGAACATGTACCAAGTCAAGCCACTCGAATATTCAGAGGAGGATACCATATCATCATACTATATCACAATCATTTTAACGCTATGTTGATATCCAAGATAAATCATTATTAACTCCCAGCTACTTATGCATGGCATGAGAAACTATAATCTCTAATTGTCATTGCAAACATGTTTAATCATAACAGGCTGAATCATGGGCACTAGGTTAAACATATTTACACAGACAAGACAAGTCGAGTTCATACCAGTTTCTCTTTAGCACGGCCAGTTCATCGAATATCATCATTATTGCCTTTCACTTGCACGACCGAATGATATGAAAATGATAATAGTGCAAGAGTTCCATGGACTAAGCTGGAATCTGCAAAAAAAATTATTCAACGGGAGAAGACAAGGTAAAATGGGCTCTTATTAATTCAACAGTTATTCATGTGAGAGCCACTCAACATTTTCATCGTGGTCTTCTCCTCGGTAATAGTCGAATAAAAGAAAATAATTTCAGAGAAACACACTGAAATATTTTTGGAGTTTTTTGGTTTTCTTCAGCAATTAAATAAAAATGAGAAAAACTATTTACACGGGAAAGCTCCCAACAAGCAAAAGAAGAACAAGGAAATCTTTCTAGATTTTCTTTTTAGTGCTACTACTAAGCATGCGTAGAAAGTAAATTATTACAACTAATGTTTTTGGGTTTTTCTAAAAAATCAAACACACAAGAAGAAAGCAAGAAAATAAATCTAAGCATGGATGATACAATGAAAAAGTGTGAACACCGACAAATGGAATGATGTGTGAACATGAATATAATGTCGGTGAGAAACACGTACTCCCCCAAGCTTAGGCTTTTGGCCTAACTTGGTAGTGAATCAGTAGCCTGGAGGGTAGTAGTCGGCATGGTAGCTCACAGAGGCTCTCAGTGCGGAGGCCTTAGCATGCCGTGCCGCCAACACTGCTGTGTTGTGACCTCAGGCCTCGCTCTCAAGAACAAAATATCTTTCCTTGCTGTGATAATCAAAGAGACCAGGCGCGGGCAAATATCTTTCCACAACATGTGATTGGTTAAACAACAAATTATAAGTGAAGTTATCAGCCCTTCCCTTGAGAATCTTATGCTCCTTTAAGGCATCAAAATCAAAATATTGAGTGGGTAGGATAGGGTCAAAGGGCAAAGGTGAAACACCCAGTCCTTGTGCTAAACATAAATTCCACCATAGAACCAGCCACTTTTGGCGTTATTCTGAAGTCTACGTGCAACAATCGCTCCAAGGTTATAATTGCTTTCACCAGTGAGAGCGGTGTGAATGAGGCTCAAGTCTGGCGAACAAAGTATGCTACAGTCTTGCTTGCCTACTATGCATTTCCCGTTAAATAATGCAATGTACTGAATTGCGGGAAAGTGAATGCTCTTTATTTTTCCTTGCCTTACTCCCCTATTTTCACTGTAGCAAAGGCTAGTCAAGAAGGTCTGATCAATTGTAGGTACAGTGGGGTTTTAACGTCCCATTCTGTGAGTGTCGTGTTCTCCACAGGGACTAGGAGACGACAATGATGCTCGGCTAAAGCTAGGTGACAGAGTTCAGATGATGATTGCGAGGAAATATAGACCTAAACTAACCAAAGTCGACGACAAAGAAAATGAAAATAAGCAAAAGGGAGATTCAGATTTTACTCATTGTCTTTTTGGTATTTTCGTAATGCTTGATAAGTTAAAATACTAATACGAGTATACATCAATGACAAGAGAAGTGGAAGGACATGAACATAACATGACAAGGACACATTACTATCAAACATAAACAAAGGGAAGAAGCGAGAATATATGACAAAATATAATTGTATCAAATCAAACACACACACACACATTTATATATCACAGGTACATAGCTAATACAGGGACTACAGAACACACAAAACCACACATATGCGAACAGGATACTACACCACGGTTCAGGTTAACAAGAGACAACAAAAACGAAATCTTACAAGCCACAAGATTAGTGCCCACAGAACAACACAATAGTATTTAACAACTAAAAATTGCTGGTAGAAATTAACTAGTACAGCGAGAAGAAATACACAGGGTGAACACACATATATGCTGACAGAACACATATTACCAAAGTAACAAAATATTGCATATTAGTTAGTTCCCAAAGCAACAAGAAATCCACTATTCAGAACATAGAATTTATGACATGATATTTAACAAGTACGAACTAAGCAAACTAGTTGGTTGCAAACACTTATCAAAATCTGAACCTTAGAAGTACTACACATCTCCTATTACAGAAAATTCAGAAAGAGAGATAAGCAGCGGGAAGATAGAAGAAGAAGAGAAGCAGCATGAGATTGAGGAAGGAGCAGCAGGTTCGTGGGGGGAGGAGGAGCAGCAAAAGGTTCGGAGAAGAGACAGGGAGCAGCAAGGTAGGCGAAGGGAGCAGGAAGTCACAAGAAGAAGCAGCAGCAACGTGGGGATGGAGAGAGGAGAAGGAGGATCAGGGGCACAACAAGAAGGGAGCAGCAACGGGGCTTGGAGAAGAAGCAGTAGAAGCAGCAACAAGGCGAGGGAAGAAGGAGCAGCAGCAAGGAAACTCTCGCGCGGAGGTGCTCAGTGGTGCGGTGGTGATGGTGGCGCGGTGAAGCGGGGAGTGGTGGTGATGGCGGCGGTGTGGAGCATGTGGAGGTGCTGGGTGGCGCGCCGCCACGCCGGCCTGGCCGCGGCGGCGGCCGGAGATGGAAGAAGAAGTGGTGAGGGAGAGAGATGGAGATGCCAGACCCGATGGGGATCGACAGCCGCTAGGGATTTTGACCCCTCCTCTGATCTGCCACTTTGCAATTTTGGACCTTCTCCTTTTCTTATTTCTTCACAAGAAGGTCCCTTTCTTCTTTAACTTGTCCCCTGGAGCATCATTTCTTCACACACAAGTCCCTCTGTCTTTCTTCTTTCTTTTCACTTGAATGGTTCTCTTAACCACTAGTCCGGACCTTGAAGTTTATAGTGCCTTTGCGCACTTTTCTGCAAAAGAAACAAATGACTAGTAAATGATTCTTTATATGATTATCATTCACAAATTCAACAATTCATAGCAAGAAATGAACGAATAAAACTCGATAAACCACATATTTGATTGCCAAAACATGTATGTGAAATGTGTTGATCAAGGTCTCATACTCAGCCTTTGCTGGCTCATCAAGCGAACCCCAAAATGGAAGTTTGCAATGGTAAGCAAAATATTCTAGTGGAATAGTAAATGGTTCATCATAAAGCATAAATGACACCCTAGACTCATGTGAAAAATATTTAAATCCTTTGACAAATGATTCAGTGAGAAGATGGCATTGTTCACACTTATCTGAGAGGTAAGGATCGAGACCGGCATTGTGAACATATTGATCAAATTCCTCCTTGATGCCCACCTGCATCATATACTCATCGCAAGGCCATAAGCATGTTTTGGTGGCTGCATCTCGCGTGGAACTTTAACTTGGTTCAACGTAAGACTGGCGGGCAGAACTATCACTAGAGGATGCCCCCGAGGATCGTCTACTCAAAGAACTCCTTCCAAATAGGTTCATCATGTCCGTGTACAATTTTCAAGCAACAATCTCCCAAAACAGTTTCGAAAACGGAGCTTCGAGCAAAGAGATCGAAAATGGCAGCAAAATGAGCAAGAACTCGGGAGAAAGAGCAAGAGTGATTTTTTTCTGTAGGTAGGTGACAATGTGGGACGAAGAGATAAGTGAGGGGCCCACGTGGGGACCACAACCCCCAGGGCGCGTTAGGGGGTGTTGCACGCCCAGGTGGGTTGTGCCCACCTGGTGCACCCCCCCTCTGGTTATTTTTGCACCAAAAACTCTTAAATATTCAGGAAAAAATCATATAAAATTTTCAGGGCATTCTGAGAAATTTTATTTTTGGGTCATTTTTTATTGCACGGGAAATTCAGAAAATAGACAAATTGAAATTACAAGTGCTCCCTAGGTGGTTTTGATAATTGATGACAACATATCTCTTGTTGGACTAACATTTCTATCTAGCATGTTTCAGATAAGTTCAACAATGGAGTGGCATGGACTAAAGGTTGTGGGAACTCCTTCAAGATGCTAAGGACAAAGGATTGGCTAAAGCTTAAAGCTCAAGACTCTTCATTTTACATTTTAGTGATCCAAGATCACATTGAGTCCATAGGAAAAGCCAATACTATCAAGGAGGGATGAGGTGTTGCTTAATGAGCCTCTTGATTCATGTGCTTAATGATATGCTCCAAAATCCTCAGCTACTTTCCCACTTCCACATATGACCTAAACCCTAAGACAAATTCGGTCCTACCGATTCTTCCTATCCGGCACCACCGAGTTTCACTTGTCATAAGCCACTGCCAAACCCTAATCAGTTCGGTCTCACCGATGGGATCTCGGTCTCACCGAGATGGGCTTGCAAACTCTCTGTTACCCATTGCAATATTCTCGGTCCCACCGAGATATGCAATCGGTCCCACCGAGTTTGCTTGGCCAAATCTCAGTTTCACTTATTACCCAAATCGGTCCCACCGAGTTTGAGTAATCGGTCAAACCGAGTTTTGGATTTACCCTAACCCTAGCACATCGGTCCCACTGAGTTGATCCAGTCGGTCCCACCGAAATCTCTAACGGTCACTAGGTTTACCTTTTCGGTCTGGCCGAGTTTGTTGATTCGGTCCCACCGAGATTGGAAAACTGTGTGTAACGGTTGGATTTTGTGTGGAGGCTATATATACCCCTCCACCTCCTCTTCATTCGGGGAGAGAGCCATCAGAACACATACACAATTCCAACTCATATGTTCTGAGAGAGAACCACCTACTCATGTGTTGAGACCAAGATATTCCATTCCTACCATACAAATCTTGATCTCTAGCCTTCCCAAGATGCTTTCCACTTAAATCCTCTTTCCACAAAATCCAAATCCTATGAGAGAGAGTTGGGTGTTGGGGAGACTATCATTTGAAGCACAAGAGCAAGGAGTTCATTACCTACACGCCATTTGTTACTTCTTGGAGAGTGGTGTCTCCTAGATTGGCTAGGTGTCACTTGGGAGCCTCCGACAAGATTGTGGAGTTGAACCAAGGAGTTTGTAAGGGCAAGGAGATCGCCTACTTCGTGAAGATCTACCGCTAGTGAGGCAAGTCCTATGTGGGCGTTGGCCATGGTGGGATAGACAAGGTTGCTTCTTCGTGGACCCTTTGTGGGTGGTTGCTTCTTCGTGGACCCTTTGTGGGTGGAGCCCTTTGTGGACTCGTGCAACCGTCATCCTTTGTGGGTGGAGCCCTTTGTGGACTCGCGCAACCGTTACCCTTTGTGGGTTGAAGTCTCCATCAATGTGGATGTAGGATAGCACCACCTATCCGAACCACGGGAAAAACATCCGTGTCTCCAATTGCGTTTGAATTCTCCAAACCCTTCCCTTTACATTCTTGCAAGTTGCATGCTTTACATTCCGCTGCTCATATACTCTTTGCATGCTTGCTCGATATGTATTGTGTATGTTGAAATTGTGCCTAAACTCCACTTAAACCGAAAAAGCTTAAAAATTGCAACTTTAGCATTAAGTGTCTAATCCCCCCCCTTCTAGACACATCTACTTCTAGATCCTACAAGTGGTATCAGAGCATTGGTCTCCATTGCCTTGGTTTAATCACCATTGGAGGAAGATGGATGTGTCTACCTTAGGGAGTCTTAGACATAGAGTGCCTATTCTTGATGGAGAGTATTTTCATGAGTGGAAAAATGAGATGCTTGTAATCTTCAATCAATATCATTTGAACAAGTATATTGCTAGCCCTTGTGCACCTCATATTGATCCTTTGCATCCTACCCTAGATGAAGATATTGACATGATTCGCAATCTTAGAACTATTGAGCTCATCATTAGAGGATTGCCCAAAAATTTGATTGCTAGTTTGCCTACTCTAAATTGTGCCTATACTATATGGAAATTTCTTGAGGAACGATTTCCCGATCATTCCTTGAAAACTTTGGATGAAATTCTCCATAAATCTATTGCCTTGAGTAAGATGAACTCTAGTGATCCTAGTTTTGGTAATTGTCTATTTGAACTTACCAATCTTAAGCATGCTAAAGGAGATGTTGGAATCATTAATGATATCATACTCAAAGCTATAAGAATTCATAAAAATGACCACTTTGATGATCATTTATCTAATGAATTACCCTCTCTAGGAAATGATGAGTCACAAGATCATGATGAACATGGATACTATGATGATGATGATGATGATAGTGACTTCGATCTTGATGATGCAATGAGACATTTTGGTCTTATGGCAAATCTTCGGGGATATGAATCAGGAGGAAAGCAATGGGTTCTTGATAGTGGATGTACTGATCATATGACCGGAGATGAAGAGATGTTTCGTGAGCTTGCTGAAAATGACGGCCCTCGAAAATATGTCACCTTTGGTGATAATTCAAAGGGTAAAGTGGTTGGCCTTGGTAAGGTGGCCACCTCACATGATAGTTCCATTCAAAATGTCATGCTCATTGAATCTCTTGGCTACAACTTACTTTCAGTATCTAGACTTGCTGATTTCGGTTTGAATGTCCTATTTACTGGGGTAGATTGCCAAGTATTTCGTCGAGACAATCATAAAATGGTCTTTACGGGTATGCGCAGAGGTGATCTTTACATTGTCGATTTCTCTAAAAAGGCACAACCTAAAACTTGCTTTGTTGCTAAATCCTCAAAAGGTTGGTTGTGGCATAGACGACTAGGTCATGTTGGCATGAGAAACCTTGACAAGCTTATTAAAGGAAATCATATCCTTGGAGTTAACGATGTCATATTTGATAAGGATAGACTTTGCAGTGCTTGTCAAGCAGGTAAACAGGTTGGAGGAAGACATCCCGTGAAGAACATCATGACCACAAGGAGGCCACTCGAGCTACTTCACATGGATCTTTTTGGTCCCAACGCCTACAAGAGTCTCGGTGGAAATTCTTTTGGTCTAGTTATAGTTGATGATTTTTCAAGATTTACGTGGGAGTTCTTTCTTAATGACAAGTCGTAGGTCCAGAAGATCTTCAGAAACTTTGCTAGGAAGGCCCAAAATCAGTTTGACGTGAAGATCAAGAAGGTTCGGAGTGACAACGGAACAGAGTTCAAGAACGCAAATGTGGACACCTTTCTTGACGAAGAAGGGATTTCACATGAGTTCTCGGCTATGTACACACCTCAACAAAATGGAGTTGTTGAGAGGAAGAACCGGATGCTCATCGAAATGGCAAGAACGATGCTTGATGAATACAAGACGCCGAAGCACTTTTGGGCAGAAGCGGTTGAGACAGCTTGTCACGCAACAAATCGCTTATATCTTCACAAGATACTCAGCAAGATGGCATACGAGCTTCTCACCGGTAACAAACCCCAAGTTGGATACTTTCGAGTATTCGGCTCAAAGTGCTACATTCTTGATAAGCATCGCCGTTCAAAGTTTGCTCCTAAATCTCATGAAGGTTTTCTACTCGGTTATGGCTCAAACTCTCACACTTACCGTGTCTACAACAATTTCACCCGAAAGGTTGAAGAGACGGTAGATGTGAAGTTTGATGAATCTAATGGCTCGCACGTAGAGCAATTGCCAATTGATGTAGGAGACAAAGACCCGTCAGAAGCAATCCAAGACTTGTCCATTGGCAAAGTTCGTCCAACGGAGGTGAAGGAGAGTACTTCATCCGTCCAAGTGGAAGCTTCTACTTCACGACAAGGTGAACCAAGAATCGACACGGAAGCATCCACAAGTGGGACACACCAAGATGAAGAAAATGAGGAAATACATCAAGACAAACATCAACAACCTCCTTCTCCACCACGACAAGAGAACGACGACGTCAACAATGAAGAAGGCCAAGAAGAAGAACAAGATGAAGAAGATGTTCAACAAAGACCCAAGCAAAAGCTCTCACGAGTTCGAGCAAGAATTGCCAAAGATCATCCCGTCGAGCAAATCCTCAATGATATACAAACCAGGAGAATCACTCGCTCAAAAACTCGTTTAGCTAACTTTTGTGAAAACTATTCATTCATCTCTAGCATTGAACCTATGAAGGTTGAAGAAGCATTGGAAGATCCGGATTGGATAAATGCTATGCATGAAGAGCTACATAATTTTGAGAGAAACCAAGTTTGGACATTGGTTGAGAAGCCCGACAACAACCACAACATCATTGGTACCAAATGGGTGTTTCGCAACAAGCAAGATGAAGATGGACAAGTGGTTCACAACAAAGCACGTCTCGTTGCCCAAGGGTACACACAAGTCGAAGGTATGGACTATGGTGAGACGTATGCTCCCGTTGCTAGACTTGAGTCCATTCGCATCTTACTTGCCTATGCTAATCACCATAATATCACCTTGTACCAAATGGACATTAAAAGTGCTTTTCTAAATGGTGAAATAGAGGAGGAAGTTTATGTCAAACAACCTCCCGGCTTTATCAATCCTAAGAAACCAAATCATGTTTACAAACTTCACAAAGCTCTTTATGGTCTTAAACAAGCTCCTAGAGCATGGTATAAATGCTTGACCAAGTTCCTTACTACAAGTGGTTTTGAAATTGGTAAAATTGATTCTACTCTTTTTACTAAAAGGGTTAATGGAGAACTATTTGTATGCCAAATTTATGTTGATGATATCATATTTGGTTCAACTAACCCTCTCTTTAGTGAAAAGTTTGGAAAGCTAATGTCAGAGAAGTTTGAGATGTCTATGATGAGTGAACTCAAATTCTTTCTCGGGTTGCAAATCAAGCAAACTAAGGAAGGTACATTTGTCTCTCAAACAAAGTACACCAAGGACCTATTCAAGAAGTTCAATATGCAAGAATGCAAAGGTATGTCTACACCCATGCCTACTAGTGGACATAATGATTTGACCAAAGATGGTGAACCAGTTGATCAAAAGGTTTATCGCTCTATGATTGGTTCATTGTTATACCTAGGTCCTTCACGTCCCGATATTATGCTAAGTGTGTGCATGTGTGCACGATATCAAGCTGCTCCTAAAGAATGTCATCTTAAGGCTGTGAAAAGGATAGTGAGATATTTAATCCATACACCAAATTTTGGCATTTGGTATCCTAAGAGGTATTCTTTTGATCTTGTTGGCTATTCTGACTCAGATTATGCCGGAGACAAGATTGATAGAAAGTCCACTTCGGGTACTTGTCAATTTCTTGGTAGATCTCTTGTGTCTTGGTCTTCCAAGAAACAAAACTCGGTATCCTTATCCACCGCCGAAGCGGAATGCATTGCCGCTGGTTCATGTTGTGCTCAATTACTTTGGATGACCCAAACTCTTAAAGATTATGGGATTTATGTGAAACATGTTCCACTGCTTTGTGACAATGAAAGTGCTATCAAAATTGGTCATAATCCTGTACAACGTTCTCGAACTAAGCATATTGAAGTTCGTCATCATTTCATTCAAGATCATGTTGCTAAGGGTGACATTAACCTTAAGCACGTTCGCACCGATAAGCAATTAGCGGATATATTTACTAAACCACTTGATGAGAAAGTGTTTTGCAGGTTGAGAGGAGAATTGAACATCATTGATGCTTCGAACTTGGAGTAGAAACTCCATTGGACACATGCAAGACATGAGCTTATGACTAATCCATGATATATCTCTTATGATAAGTATCTTATGTCTTGGATATATTTGTACCTTGCATGTTGTCTAACCCATGTAGGTGCTTGGTTGAATCTAATTCCATGAGATTGCGACTCACTCACATCTTGAGCAATCTCTACATCACCAAGACTTTACACAATGGTGGTCGAAGACAAGGAAGCACAAAATCATTCAAACATATCCTTTGAAAAATTCTATGTTGAGCTTCATGATTGTCATTTTTGGATACACAAGTGCTCTTCCTTGCAAAGAACTAACCCATGTAGGTAGATGAACTCAAACTCCAAGTGGTGCTCCCAACTATTGATGAGCTACATCAACCTTGAGCACCCACACAAGTTCAACTACATGAGCAAGAACCACACCACCACCCAAGGTATGTTATTCCATCTTAGAGAAGCTTTACTCCAAGACATGAGTCAAAGCAACTCAACAAGATGTGAATACATCAAGATGCTTAAACGAAAATGGTAACCCCATTTTGAGCTTAAACGATGAGTATGACCTATGATCAAGTGTTCTCACTTGACTCCTAAGTCACTATACTCTAACATAGGTGACTATGTCACCGCCCAACTCTAGATGAAGTTCTCTCGTGTTCTTTTCTGTGTTATTGCATTTGTCTCATGCATGTTTAGTTTCTTTCTCTTTTTTTAAAAAAAACTTCATCTAGATCTTTCAGTTTCTTCTCTTTTCTCTTTGTTTTTGTTCTGCATTTTCTGCATTTAATTCCTTGCAAATCCTTCAGGTAATTCATTGCAAATCTTTGTGAGATCCTACATGTCTAGTGAGCTGAGGTGACAAATGTTTTTCTCTGTGTAAACTCGGTTTCACCGACTTGTAATTTTCGGTCCAACCGAATCCTTTAGGTACCACCGAAACATTCCACTCGGTGCCACCGACTTCGCAACAGGAAAAACAGTTTGCCACTTGTTCTATATTTCTTCTGATCCAGCTCTACTCAATGAATCTTGTCCTCTACAAGCATCACAGTTTTATCCATTGCTTTGTGCTGAGTCTCAAGGACCAAACCTATACGACGGATTCCAGAAAGCCCTTCTTGGAAATTAATGTCAAAGGGGGAGAGAGAGATCACATCAAAGCTTGTAGGAGAGAGAGAAAGTATTAAGGGGGAGAGAGAGACGAATACTCAAGGATCCCAGATGTTCCAGATGCTTGATGCTTGATGTTCAAGAGGAGAGATATCACATGTCTTTTTAGGGGGAAAGACATGTTCATTTGTATCTTTCAGCTCTGATTTTCTGTTCCCTATCTTCTCCCAATATCCCATGTAAGATTCAGGGGGAGCAAGACACCTAAGGGAAAGAAATCAGTCGAATTCATTGCATATCTTTATTCTTGGGGACATGTTGAATTCAATGTGGTACCTTGTACTCACTCTCTACATGTCATCGCAGTCTTGGTATTCTTGTGGTTTCTTTTGTTTGCTCTGGCTAGTGGATGTACCTGTGTTATCTAACCTTGTTTGTGCAGGTTCATTCCATCCTAAGCCAACTCAAGACCACAAGGTAAGTATATGCATCAAAATCATGAGTATGAGGAGTTCTTGCTTATGTACATACTGTTTGCAAGAAGGACTCATGAGCATGAAGGTATTTTCCTTGATAATCTTTTGCTCTGATGCATATGGCCAAGATGCATGTAACACATTGCCTACTCTGTCATGGTTATGCTCTCACATGTCTCTATATTTCATATTTACATGAGTGCATACATGTAGGGGGAGCCTATGCTTGTTACATGTCCTTCCAAAGCTTTACTTGTTGTTCTTTATATCTTTATCTAAAGCTTTGATGTATGTTGCCATCAATTACCAAAAAGGGGGAGATTGAAAGCACAAGTGCTCCCTAGGTGGTTTTGATAATTGATGACAACATATCTCTTGTTGGACTAACATTTCTATCTAGCATGTTTCAGATAAGTTCAACAATGGAGTGGCATGGACTAAAGGTTGTGGGAACTCCTTCAAGATGCTAAGGACAAAGGATTGGCTAAAACTTAAAGCTCAAGACTCTTCATTTTACATTTTAGTGATCCAAGATCACATTGAGTCCATAGGAAAAGCCAATACTATCAAGGAGGGATGAGGTGTTGCTTAATGAGCCTCTTGCTTCATGTGCTTAATGATATGCTCCAAAATCCTCAGCTACTTTCCCACTTCCACATATGACCTAAACCCTAAGCCAAACTCGGTCCTACCGATTCTTCCTATCCGGCGCCACCGAGTTTCACTTGTCATAAGCCACTGCCAAACCCTAATCAGTTCGGTCTCACCGATGGGATCTCGGTCTCACCGAGATGGGCTTGCAAACTCTCTGTTACCCATTGCAATATTCTCGATCCCACCGAGATATGCAATCGGTCCCACCGAGTTTGCTTGGCCAAATCTCAGTTTCACTTATTACCCAAATCGGTCCCACCGAGTTTGAGTAATCGGTCAAACCGAGTTTTGGATTTACCCTAACCCTAGCACATCGGTCCCACCGAGTTGATCCAGTCGGTCCCATCGAAATCTCTAACGGTCACTAGGTTTACCTTTTCGGTCTGACCGAGTTTGTTGATTCGGTCCCACCGAGATTGGAAAACTGTGTGTAATGGTTGGATTTTGTGTGGAGGCTATATATACCCCTCCACCTCCTCTTCATTCGGGGAGAGAGCCATCAGAACACATACACAATTCCAACTCATATGTTCTGAGAGAGAACCACCTACTCATGTGTTTAGACCAAGATATTCCATTCCTACCATACGAATCTTGATCTCTAGCCTTCCCAAGTTGCTTTCCACTCAAATACTCTTTCCACAAAATCCAAATCCTATGAGAGAGAGTTGAGTGTTGGGGAGACTATCATTTGAAGCACAAGAGCAAGGAGTTCATTACCTACACACCATTTGTTACTTCTTGGAGAGTGGTGTCTCCTAGATTGGCTAGGTGTCACTTGGGAGCCTCCGACAAGATTGTGGAGTTGAACCAAGGAGTTTGTAAGGGCAAGGAGATCGCCTACTTCGTGAAGATCTACCGCTAGTGAGGCAAGTCCTGTGTGGGCGATGGCCATGGTGGGATAGACAAGGTTGCTTCTTCGTGGACCCTTTGTGGGTGGTTGCTTCTTCGTGGACCCTTTGTGGGTGGAGCCCTTTGTGGACTCGCGCAACCGTCATCCTTTGTGGGTGTAGCCCTTTGTGGACTCGCGCAACCATTACCCTTTGTGGGTTGAAGTCTCCATCAACGTGGATGTAGGATAGCACCACCTATCCGAACCACGGGAAAAACATCCGTGTCTCCAATTGCGTTTGAATTCTCCAAACCCTTCCCTTTACATTCTTGCAAGTTGCATGCTTTACATTCCGCTGCTCATATACTCTTTGCATGCTTGCTCGATATGTATTGTGTATGTTGAAATTGTGCCTAAACTCCACTTAAACCGAAAAAGCTTAAAAATTGCAACTTTAGCATTAAGTGTCTAATCCCCCCCCCCCCTTCTAGACACATCTACTTCTAGATCCTACACAAATCATGGCATTTTATTTTATTTAACTAATAAAAACAGAAAATAAAAGGTAGGGACAGAAAGTAGTGCTTACTAAATTCATCAGCTTCAGACCGTTCAAAAATGATTCATTAATAAGGTTGATCAAGTCTTATTAACAACCACTTTCGGTTAGCATGAAACCGAAGAACTTTCGTAAATCACTAAGTTACCTCAATGGGGATATGCATTTCCCCAATAATAAGCATTTCGTATTTCTTTTTGACAGTAGGTAGAGGTATTTGAAAACTTCCAATCGTGATTGTCGGAGATTTTTCAATAACATTAATACCATTCACTTGGAATTGTTTCTTCGGAAAGTGTGTCGTATGCTCATTACCATTGATATGAAAAGTGACCTTGCTTTTATTGCAATCAATAACAGCCCCTGCAGTATTAAAAAGGGTCTACCAAGGATAATCGACATGTTGTCGTCCTCGAGCATCTCAAGTATAATAAAGTCAATCAAAATAGTAACATTAGCAACAACAACGGGCACATCTTCACAGATACCGATAGGTATGGCAGTTGATTTGTCAGCCATTTGCAAATATATTTCAGTAGGTGTGAGTTTATTCAAGTCAAGTCTTTTTATAAAGAGAAGTGCATAACACTAACACCAGCTCCTAAATCACACAAAGCAGTTTTCACATAATTCTTTTTGATGGAGCAAGGTATAGTTGGTATTCCCGGATCTCCAAGTTTTTTAGGTACTCCATCTTTAAAAGTATAATTAGCAAGCAAAGTGGAGATTTCAGCTTCCAGTATTTTTCTCTTATTAGTGATGATGTCTTTCATGTACTTTGCATAAGGTGGCATTTTCAAGATATCAGTCAAGCGAGTACGCAAAAAGACTGGCCTCAGCATTTCAGCAAAGTGTTCAAATTCTTCATCATCATTCTTTTTAGTTGACTTGGGTGGAAAATAAATAGGTTTTTGAACCCACGGTTCTCTTTCTTTACCGTGTTTCCAAGCCACAAAATCTCTTTTGTCATATCTTTTATTTTTAGATTGTGGGTTATCAAGATCAACAGGTGGTTCTATCTCAACATCATTATCTGGTTCTTTATCAATGGTTGGTTGAGAGTCTTCATGAACCTCATCATTATCTTCTTCATTATCATTAGGTGAGTGTTCATTACCAGATTGCGTTTCAGCATCAGAGATAGAAATTTAATTATCATTATCAGGAGGTTTCTCTATTTCAGGTTCACTAGAAGTGTGCAAATCCTATCATTTTTAATTTTTTTTATCTTTTTAAAAGGACTAGGTGCACTAGTGTTGTCTCTTTGTGAATCTTGTTCAATTCTTTTAGGGTGTCCCTCAGGGTAAAGTGGTTCCTAAGTCATTTTACCTCCTCTAGTTGCAACTCTAATAGCAAAGTCATGCATATTATGATTCATTTCATCAAGCAATTCTCTTTTTAGCAACTTGTTCGCGTTTGAACCATAGAAGCATGTTTTCCAACACCTCTAACATCATTTGAGATTCTAAATAACAAGTCACTCAAGCGAGCAATCATATCATAATTATATATCAATTGTTTCATAACATTTGCATTGAAGTGATCTTGTTTTCTAATATAGTTTTCAAACTCATAAAGGCATTGACTAGGATGCATATTGTGAGGATTATCATTATCATTAAACTTCATAAGATAATTTACCTCTACCACCTTAGGCAGTGTTGGTGTATTAAGCCCATGTATTTCTTCAATAGCAGGTAAATTTTTAACATCCTCAGCTTTAATACCTTTTTCCTTCATAGATTTCTTTGCCTCTTGCATATCTTCGGGACTGAGATATAATATACCCCTCTTCTTCAGAGTGGGTCTAGGCGGTGGTTCAAGAATAGTCCAATCATCATAATTTTTCAATATGTTATTCAATAATTCTTCAGCTTGAGCAATAGTTCGTTCCCTGAAAACACAACCAGCATAACTATCTAGGAAGTCCCTAGAAGCATCGGTTAGTCCATTATAGAAGATATCAAGTATTTCATTTTTCTTAAGAGGCTAATCAGGCAAAGCATTAAGTAACTGGCAAATCCTCCCCCAAGCTTGTGGGACACTCTCTTCTTTAGTTTGCACAAAGTTAAATATTTCATGTAAGGAAACTTGTTTCATATGAGCAGGAAAATATTTCTCAGAGAAGTAATAAACCATATCCTGGGGACTACGCACACAACTAGGAGCAAGAGTATTGTACCAAGCTTTTAGCATCACCCTTTAATGAGAAAGGAAATAATTTGAGAATAAAGTAATAATGAGTTTTCTCATCATGGGTAAAAATGGGTGGCTATGTTATTCAACTTAGTAAGATGTGCCACAACAGTTTCAGTTTCATAACCATGGAAAGGATCAGATTCAACCAGAGTAATTAGCTCTTGGTCGACAGAGAATTCATAATCCTTATCAGTGATACGTCTCCAACGTATCTATAATTTTTTATTGTTCCATGCTATATTATATTCTGTTTTGGACATTATTGGGCTTTATTATACACTTTTATATTATTTTTGGGACTAACCTATTAACCGGAGGCCCAGCCCAGAATTGTTGTTTTTTGCCTATTTTAGGGTTTTGCAGAAAAAGAATATCAAACGGAGTCCAAACGGAATGAAACCTTTGGGAACGTGATTTTCGGAATGAACATGATCCAGAGGACTTGGATCCTACGTCAAGCAATCAACGAGGAAGGCACGAGGTAGGGGGCGCGCCTACCCCTCCCCCCCCCAGGCGCACCCTCCACCCTCATGGGCCCCCTGTTGCTCCACCGATGTACTCCTTCCTCTTATATATACCTACGTACCCCCAAACTACCAGATACAGAGCCAAAACCCTAATTCCACCACCATAACTTTCTGTATCCACGAGATCCCATCTTGGGGCCTTTTCCGGAGCCCTGCCGGAGGGGGCATCAATCACGGAGGGCTTCTACATCAACACCATAGCCCCTTCGATGAAGTGTGAGTAGTTTACTTCAGACCTACGGGTCCATAGTTATTAGCTAGATGGCTTCTTCTCTCTTTTTGGATCTCAATACAAAGTTCTCCCCCTCTCTTGTGGAGATCTATTCGATGTAATCTTCTTTTGCGGTGTGTTTGTTGAGACCGATGAATTGTGGGTTTATGATCAAGTTTATCTATGAACAATGTTTGAATCTGATACGTCTCTGTCGTATCTATAATTTTTGATTGTTCCATGCCAATATTATTCAACTTTCATATACTTTTTGGCAACTTTTTACATTATTTTTGGGACTAACATATTGATCCAGTGCCCAGTGCCAGTTCCTGTCTGTTGCATGTTTTTGGTTTCGTAGAATATCCATATCAAACGGAGTCCAAACAGGATAAAAAAGGATGGAGCTTATTTTTGGAAAATATGGAAAATTCGGAAGGAAAATCAACGCGAACCAGTGCCCGAGGTGGTCACGAGGCAGGCCCCCCCCCTAGGGCGTGCCCCCTACCCCCGTGAGCCCACCATAAGGCAGTTGACGCTCTTCTTTTGCTGCAAGAAAGCTAATATTCGGAAAAAAATCATGGCGAAGGTTTCAGGCCAATCGGAGTTACGGATCTCCATATATGTACGAAACGGTGGAACAGAGCCAGAATAGAACGCAGAAACAGAGAGAGACAGAGAGACAGATCCAATCTCGGAGGGGCTCTCGCCCCTCCCATGCCATGGAGGCCATGGACCAGAGGGGAAACCCTTCTCCCATCTAAGGAGGAGGTCAAGGAAGAATAAGGAGGGGGCTCTCTCCCCCTCGCTTCCGGTGGCGCCGGAACGCTGCCATGGCCATCATCATCATCACCGCGATCTACACCAACACCTCTGCCATCTTCACCAACATCTCCATCACCTTCCCCCCTCTATCTACAGCGGTCCACTCTCCCGCAACCCGCTGTACCCTCTACTTGAACATGGTGCTTTATGCTTCATATTATTGCCCAATGATGTGTTGCCATCCTATGATGTCTGAGTAGATTTTTGTTGTCCTATCGGTGGTTGATGAATTGCTATGATTGATTTAATTTGCTTGTGGTTATGTTGCTGTCCTTTGGTCCCCATCATATGATTGCGCGTGTGGATCACACCCTAGGGTTAGTTGTATGTTGATAGGACTATGTATTGGAGGGCAAGAGTGATAGAAGCTTCAACCTAGCATAGAAATTGATGCATACGGGATTGAAGGGGGACCAATATATCTTAATGCTATGGTTGGGTTTCACCTTAATGAACATTAGTAGTTGCGGATGCTTGCTAATAGTTCCAATCATAAGTGCATAGAATTTGAAGTCAGGGATGACATGCTAGCAGTGGCCTCTCCCACATAATACTCGCTATCGGTCTAGTAAAGTAGTCAATTGCTTAAGGGACAATTTCGCAACTCCTACCACCACTTTTCCACACTCGCTATATTTACTTTAGTTGCTTCTTTACCTTAACAGCCCCTAGTTTTATTTTCGTGCTCTTTACTTTCTTGCAAGCCTTTTCGAAAACACCTACAAAGTACTTCTAGTTTCATACTTGTTCTAGGTAAAGCGAACGTCAAGCGTGCGTCGAGTTGTATCGGTGGTCGATAGAACTTGAAGGAATATTTGTTATACCTTTAGCTCCTCATTGGGTTCGACACTCTTACTTACCGAAAACTATTGCGATCCCTTATACTTGTGGGTTATCAAGACCTTTTTCTGGCGCCGTTGCCGGGCAGCAATAGCGTGGGGTGAATATTCTCGTGTGTGCTTGTTTGATTTATCACTAAGTAATTATTATTTGTTGTTCTTAGTTGTTTTCTACCTTTAGTTATGGATAGGAAACGCAAAATACCAAAAAAATTAGTTGTACCTACGGAACCAATGGTTGAAGAACCAATCAAAATCTATCACACTGCTGAAGCTTTTTACTTGGATCATCTTCGATCCCTTTGTGCTCGTGCCGAAACCCCAACTATCTTAGTTGAGGGCAAATCTTTAGATGAGCATGCTTGTTATGTGCGACACCGTATATCTGAAAAGGGGAAACTATTATGGAGTCAAATTCAATGTTTGCAATGCTATGCTTGGAATTTATGTGAAATATATGATTTTACTTGTTGTTCTGAAAACCCTAAGAAACACCTTCCCTATCAACGTGAGTGTAGTAATAATGGAATCGTATCTTCGTATGCTAAGGGTGTTTATAATTACTATGATGTTCAACAAATTGAAGAATTTGTTGCTTTTAAGGGTGCTTCTGAAATTGCTTCTTTGATTGAAAAGTATGATGATACTCTTTACAAATCTGAAAATTTTGCCGTACTTAAATATGGCTATGATAATTATGCTTCTAATGCCTATGTTGAACCATATATTGAGGACTACTCCGCTGTCCAAGAAGAGACTAATATTTTGCAGAAGTCTATGGAAGAAGAAATTGATGAAACATGGAGCTCATTGGATGAAAAAGATGAGGAGGAGAGCGAAGAACAAGAGGAGGAAGAGCGGATTAGCTACCCGTCCCCACCTTCTAATGAGATTAACTATTCAACTCATACATTGTTTAATTTTCCTTCGTGCTTATCGAAGGATGATTGCTATGATGACTGTTATGATCCCATTGATTCTCTTGAAATATCCCTTTTTGATGATGCTTGCTATGCTTATGGCCAAGATGCCAATATGAATTATGCTTATGGAGATGAACTTTCTATAGTTCCTTATGTTAAACATGAAATATTTGCTATTGCACCCACACATGATAGTCCTATTATCTTTTTGAATTCTCCCGACTAGACTATATCAGAGAAGTTTGCACTTATTAAGGATTATATTGATGGGTTGCCTTTTACCATTGCACATGATGATTTTAATGAATATAATATGCATGTGCTTGCTGCTCCTACTTGCAATTATCATGAGAGAGGAACTATATCTCCACCTCTCTATGTTTCCAACATGATAAAATTGCAAGAAACTGTTTATACTATGCATTGGCCTTTACTAGGTGTGCATGAATTGTTCTTTTATGACATGCCGATGCATAGGAAGAGAGTTAGACTTCGTCATTGCTTGATATATGTTGCTTTGTGCTCACTACTAAATTAAAAATCATTGTTAATTAAAATTGGCTTTGATATACCTTGGGATCCGGGTGGATTCATTACTTGAGCACTATATGCCTAGCTTAATGGCTTTAAAGAAAGCGCTGCCAGGGAGACAACCCGGAAGTTTTAGAGAGTCATTTATTTCTGTTGAGTGCTTTCATATGGTTTTAAAACAGCAAAAATAAAAGGGGAACAGAAACTTCTCAACAAAAATAATTATCCCCTTGTACAATTCCATTGTATTATAAAAATAATGTGCCAAGGTTTGCCTTTAGGATGTTTACATTTGCTTGATGGTTTGTACGGTGCAGGACAGAAACTTTGGCTGTAGTGCGCGATTTTACATTTTTAGCTGGAACGTCAAATGTTCTGATTCTTTTTGCACTGTCTTCCTATACAAATTTTTTATTTTTCCTAATTTTTGTAGAATTTTTCAAGTATAAAAAGTATGGTGAGTGTTCAGATTATTACAGACTGTTCTGTTTTAGACAGATTCTGTTTTTGATGCATAGTTTGCTTGTTTTGATGAAACTATCAATTTATATCAGTGGATTAAGCCATGAAAAAGTTATACTACAGTAGACACAATGCAAAAACAAAATATGAATTGGTTTTCAATAGTACTTATAGTGGTGATTTGCTTTATTATACTAACGGATCTTACCGAGTTTTCTGTTGAAGTTTTGTGTGGATGAAGTGTTCGACGATCGAGAAGGTATCAATGTGAGAAGAAGGAAGAGAGGCAAGAGCTCAAGCTTGGGGATGCCCGAGGCACCCCAAGTAAATATTCAAGGAGACTCAAGTGTCTAAGCTTGGGGATGCTAGGGAGGCATCCCCTCTTTCTTCAACAAGTATCGGTATGTCTTCGGATTCGTTTCGTTCATGCGATATGTGCAATCTTGGAGCGTCTTTTGCATTTAGGTTTTTATTTTTCTTTTTATGCACCATGCTGGTATGAGATAGTCCTTGGTTGATTTATAGAATGCTCTTTGCACTTCACTTATATTTTTTGAGTGTGACTTTATAGAATGCTTCATGCGCTTCACTTATATCATTTGAAGTTTGGATCGCCTGTTTCTCTTTACTTAGACAACCGCCATGTGAAGAACGCTCTTTTGCTTCACTTATATTTGTTAGAGCACGGGCATATCTTTTGTAGAAAGAATTAAACTCTCTTGCTTCACTTATATCTATTTAGAGAGATGACAGGAATTGGTCATTCACATGGTTAGTCATAAAATCCTACATAAACTTGTAGATCGCTGAATATGATATGTTTGATTCCTTGCAATAGTTTTGCGATATAAAGGTGGTGATATTAGAGTCATGCTAGTGGGTAGTTGTGGATTGTAGAAATACTTGTGTTGAAGTTTGTGATTCCCGTAGCATGCACGTATGGTGAACCGTTATGTGATGAAGTCGGATCATGATTTATTTATTGATTGTCTTCCTTATGAGTGGCGGTCGGGGACGAGCGATGGTCTTTTCCTACCAATCTATCCCCCTAGGAGCATGTGCGTAGTACTTTGTTTCGATGACTAATAGATATTTGCAATAAGTATGTGAGTTCTTTATGACTAATGTTGAGTCCATGGATTATACGCACTCTCACCCTTCCATCATTGCTAGCCTCTCTAGTACTACGCAACTTTCGCCAGTACCATAAACCCACCATATACCTTCCTCAAAACAGCGACCATACCTACCTATCATGGCATTTCCATAGCCATTCAGAGATATATTACCATGCAACTTTTATCATCATCATATACATGACTTGAGCATTCATTGTCATATTGCTTTGCATGATCGTAAGATAGCTAGCATGATGTTTTCATGGCTTGTACATTTTTTGATGTCATTGCTACGCTAGATCATTGCACATCCCGGTACACCGCTAGAGGCATTCATATAGAGTCGTATCTTTGTTCTAGATATCGAGTTGTAAGATTGAGTTGTAAGTAAATAAAAGTGTGATGATCATCATTATTAGAGCATTGCCCCAGTGAGGAAAGGATGATGGAGACTATGATTCCCCCATAAGTCGGGATGAGACTTCAGACTTTACAAAAAAATAAAAGAGACCAAAGAAGCCCAAATAAAAAAAGGCCAAAGAAGCCCGCCAAAAAATAATAATAAAAAGAGAAAATAAAATGAGAGAAAAAGAGAGAAGGGGCAATGTTACTATCCTTTTACCACACTTGTGCTTCAGAGTAGCACCATGTTCTTCATATAAAGAGTCTCTTGAGTTATCACTTTCATATACTAGTGGGAATTTTCATTATAGAACTTGGCTTGTATATTCCGATGATGGGCTTCCTCAAATGCCCGAGGTCTTCATGAGCAAGCAAATTGGATGCACACCCACTTAGTTTAAGTTAGAGCTTTCATATACTTATAGCTCTAGTGCATCCGTTGCATGGCAATCCCTACTCACTCACATTCATATCTATTGATGGGCATCTCCATAACCCGTTGATACGCCTAGTTGATGTGAGACTATCTTCTCCTTTTTGTCTTCTCCACCATCATATTCTATTCCACCTATAGCACTATGTCCATGGCTCACGCTCATGTATTGCGTGAAAGTTGAAAAGGTTTGAGAACGTCAAAAGTATGAAACAATTGCTTGGCTTGTCATCGGGGTTGTGCATGATGTGGATATTTTGTGTGGTGAAGATGGAGCATAGCCAGACTATATGATTTTGTAGGGATAACTTTCTTTGGCCATGTTATTTTGAAAAGACATGATTGCTTTATTAGTAGGCTTGAAGTATTATTGTATTTATGTCAAATGATAGACTATTGCTTTGAATCACTCGTGTCTTAATATTCATGCCATAATTATATATGTGATCAAGATTATGCTAGGTAGAATTCCACATCAAAAATTACCTTTTTTATCATTTACCTACTCGAGGACGAGCAGGAATTAAGCTTGGGGATGCTGATACATCTCCATCGTATCTATAATTTTTGATTGTTCCATGCCAATATTATTCAACTTTCATATACTTTTTGGCAACTGTTTATATTATTTTTGGGACTAACATATTGATCCAGTGCCCAATGACAGTTCCTGTCTGTTGCTTGTTTTTGGTTTCGCAGATATCCATATCAAACGGAGTCCAAACGGGATAAAAATGGACGGAGCTTATTTTTAGAAAATATGGAAAATTCAGAAGGAAAATCAACGCGAACCAGTGCCCAAGGTGGTCACGAGGTGTCGGGGTACTAATCCACGAGCACCTATGGGACCGGTGGACCGAGTCCCTTTCGGTTCGGCAGGGACGAGGGTCGCACGAAGAGCGGATCGAGGTGAAGCACCCGAGCAGTTTACCCAGGTTCGGGCCGCACGAATGCGTAAAACCCTACTCCTGCTTTGTGGTTTGTATTGAGTTCTTGCTCGGGAGCGCGGAGTGCTACAGTACACCCCAGCAGCTAACGAGACCGAGCATGAGTGTTCTCTTCCTCCCCCCCCTTTACGTTGCGCATGGGCCTCCTTTTATATGCTCAAGGGGTCACCGACAGGTGGCAACGTAGACAAGGGTAAAAATGGAAAGGTGTTCGGTTGGTACAGCTACCTGCTACAGTGTATCATACCTAACCCTGACGGCAAGGGACCAGGGCATTAAATGCCCGTCTGCGTCGCCTAAATAGTGCAAAAGGGACCGTCAGGGACACCACCGCTCGCCACGATGGCAATCTTGTCAGCGCCGCTTGCCACCGTGCACCGCTGGCTGCACAGCCTCCCGCCACGTACGCCTGGAAGGGTCCTAGAGCGACACGTTGGTGGATGTGCTGGAGCGCGGGCACAGAGTGGTGGCTTGCCGCGGCAAGCGCCTTGCCGCGGTCGTTGTCTTGTCGCGTCCGGGAGCTTGTCGCTCACCGGGCCTTGCCGGGACGCGTGGCGCGTCGCGGCAAGTTCCTTGAGATGCCTTGGTTGGCCTTCCCGGCAAGCTCCTCTTGCCGGGGTCTTGTCTCCTTGGCTTGGATACTTTGTCCTTGAATGGCTCCAAAGGAACCACGGAGGACCTTGGCGGTCACCCGGCAAGCCTTGCCGCGGGATGCTTCGACTGCCCGTGCACAAGTTCGGGATACTAGGGTACCCCTACTCTAGTACACCGACAGGAGCCCCTGGCCCTGGGCAATACACGGTGCCGAGCGCTGTTGGGACAGGCCCAAAACAGGGCACGGGCACGCGCGGCCTGGGTTACTCCGTATCTCTCCCCGTATGCACCGCGCCCTCCCCGAACGGCACGCGTTGAATGCGGCATCGTGGGAGAGATCGTGGGTGGTTTCTTTATTCGGAAAGGCGGAACGTCCGCCCCCTCCGTCTTTATAAGCATGGGAAACAGGGGTAGTTCGCCCATTCGCCGGTTGCTACTCCAATCTCGGAAACCTCCGCCACTCCCTCGTCTTCCCAAAGCTGAAAGAGAGCAGCGCCCCGCCCCCCATCGCCACCAGCACCACCAACACCGTCGACCTCCTCCACCACTTCCGCCATGGCTCCGAGAGCCGACAAAGGGAAGGTTGTGAAGTCTACCGAGGCGCAGCAGCTTGCGGCGCTGCGAAAGGAGCGGGCAATCTTCCCCCCCAAGCTCGCCACGAGGGAGCTGAGGGAGAATTACTACCTCTTCTGGTCGATGTAGACGCGAGCGCATTCGAGCACGAAGGTACTTCCAGCCGCCGCTTGGAAAATGGCTTCAAACGGATATCCTTTCCTCGCCTTGTTCTTCTACTGCGGGCTCTGCCCGCCTTTCTCTGAGTTTTTCTGCGATATTATGAACACCTACGGGTTCCGCCTCCTTGACTTCACCCCCAATGCTGTTCTGACCATGGCAGTTTTCGCACATCTCTGCGAAAACTTTGTCAGAGTCTATCCCAATGTAGCCCTTTTTTGCCACTTCTTTATGCCCCGAGTAGAGAGAGGAGAGCCTTTATCCGGCGGAATCGCCTGGATCTCGAGGGCCGATAAGAAGGACACTTATCTGGAGGGAGAGTTCCGCGACAAGTGGGAGGAATGCAGAGCAGACTGGTGCTGGATTGTCGAGGAGAACCCGCAGTCGTTTACCGCCCGGCGCCAAGCCCTAGTAGCACGCGACAGTGATTGGAGTGACGTGGCCCCGGAAGACGATAGGCTGAAGATTGCCGTCACCCGGATCCAATGCCTCAGGCTTGCCGGGCTCACTGTAGGCGCTGTTGGCGCAGATTTTCTTCGCCGCCGCATCGCCCCCCTGCAGGAACGGAGGAGACCCGCCTGGGAATTCAAGAATGCGGCGGATATCATGAGGCTGCGTCCGGGCCTCAACTTCAACTTCACTGTTCTGGAGCTTAACGCAATGCTCCAGGAGCTATTCAAGTACGACCCTCAACATCCTGAAGTGTTCAGGTTGCCGAAGGGTGTCGTTCCGCTATGCAACAACTCCGCGCTCGACAGCATCCGTGCAATGATGCCGCTGTGCGATTCGCATGGAATTGTCCCAACTTGGCAAGAGCCTGCAGACGACGTCGTGCAGGAGTTCTTTGACGGCTTGGTAGAAGTGCCGGTCCGCTCCGACGAAAAGAATAGCCTCACCCGCGACACCACCGATGCGGAGATGACACACATCGCCACTAGGGTGGAAGAGGCGGCGGCAGCCGCAGCTGCGGGCGAATTTGGATTCACCGTGGAGGAGGCAGAGGCAGCAGAGGCGGCAAGCCGTGCTGAGTGAGAGGAGCTCGTCCGCGAGAAAGAGCTTGCCGGGCATGACGTCGAGTCAAGCGAGCCCGCCGAGGATACGAGCGGCTCGCTGGAGATCAACTCCTCTTCCTCCTCATCTTCAGGCAGCTCGCCGCAAGCAGAGCCTCCATCCCCACCAAGAAGGCGACTCCGCAAGGCCGGGGTCGTAGCGGGGCGGCGGGCGAGTGAACAGTCGTCGCGCCGCGCGACACGCTCCACCGCGGCAAGCACTGTTGCCGCGGGAGCACCTCACGCTGCTGCGGCAACTGGAGCGGGGTCCACCCGGACCACCGCTTCTACTCCTACCGCTTCTCACGCCGCGGCGGCAGCCGGAGCGGGGTCGTCTCAGACCACCGCCACTGTTCCCGCCAAGCGGCCAAGGGAAACTACTCCTCCGCCTCCTCGCGCCGGACGTGAGCCGGACTTCGACTTCTCCGCGTTCAGCTCCGACGACGAAGAAGAAGAGTAAGATTCTCTTGTTGTACTTGTAGTTCTTCAATTCTTGCTATTTTGTCTTGTATCTCATTTGCTTTACTCTGAACTTATTCCTTTTTAGGACTCTGGCCCAGAGAGCAGCGAAGAGAGCCAAGGTCCCGGTGATTGTCATCGAGGACGAACCCACCACGACAGCAGGGGGTGCGTCCGAGACAACCTTGCCGGACCCGGCAACTGTTCTCCAGAGCAGCCCCCAGCGTAAGTATATGGTTCACTTTCCGCTGTTAGGCGTGCATGGATACTCTTTCTTTGCTGACATCTGACTGTTGGTTTGTGTAGGAGCAGAGCAGCCCCACCAGGAGCGCCCGGAGGCCGCCCCCGAAATGCCAAGGGAGAGTCCTCTGGCAAGGGAGAGTTCTCCGGCAAGGGACAGCACCAGCGTCCCCCCGGCGGCGAAGACTATGACTGCCGAACCCAGTAGAGGTAATCTTCTCTTCAAAGCTTCCCTTGGGTTCTTCTTCTTTTTGGGTATTTGCTTGACTTTTCTCACTTTTCTGGCCATCAGACCCATCTGCTGTGGAGCCGATGGAGACCGAGGTTGCTGCCGATGACGCCGCTGCCACTGAAGAAGCAGCCGGCGCTGATGATCCCGCCGGCGACGAGGCCGCCAAAGCTGCCGCCGCAGCAGCTGGTGAGGGGTCTGGCGATCGCACTGATGGCCCTGAGGCCGCAGGAGCGCCAGGCGCTACGTCGACCGCCGACCCGTCCGCTGTTGCCACAGCGCCAGGCTCCGAAGAGCCCCAGCCTGGCGTCTACTTGAAGGCCGGCGATGGCGTCTTCATCAACCTCCCCTGGGCGTCAAGCTCCAGGGCACCGGTCGAGGGAGAGAGCTTTGATGGAGAGGTGCTCGCCTCCACTGGGCTGACGCTAGTTGATGCGCCGAGCAGCAGCGGCGGCGAGCCTGAGGAGGAGCGGCTGCTGCGGAAGCTGTTGTCGCTCTACCGCGCGCGGCAAGCCAAGCTGGAATCCCGCGAGGCGCTTGTCGCGAAGGCGGGAGCGGACATCGAGAAGTGCGCGGAGGAGCTCCGGGTTCTCAACCAGGAAGCTCTCCGGTCCCAGGCAGAGGAGCGGGAGCAACTCGCCGAAGAGCAGAAGGCCTTCTTCCTCGAGAAGGCCGAAGTTGAAGAGCAACAGCAGCTTGCCGCTGAGAAGCTGTCTGTGCAGGAGGGCGAGCTGGTGCAGCGGAAAGTTAACCTCGACAGCCACGAGGAGGAGCTTGCCGCGCGTGAGAAAAAATTCGGTGGAGCCCTTAAGCAAGCAGAGGATGCTGCTGCAGTTGCCGAGGCCGCCAAGAAGGAGCTGGAGACGAAGGTGGCGCAGCTGGAGGCCGATCTCAACGCGAGTGGTGAAGAGCTTGCCGCGCTCAAGCGTGAGCGGGAGAAGGACGCCCACAGCAACTCAGAGCTGCAGGTTTGTCTCGCCGAGAAGGGCAAAGAGCTTAGCACCGCCAAGGACTCCAACGCAGATCTTGAGTTGAAGCTGACCACTTTGACCAAGACGCTGGACGGCGCCAGGGAGCAGGAGGTGGCCTTGAAGGAGGAGATCAAGGCCGACAAGGCGCTGCTGGCGAGTGCTGCCGCTGCCCAGAATGCTTTTAGGGAGAATGTGGAGCACTGGACGGAGGGTCTCGTGAATGCTGCCGCAGATATCGACAGGGAGCTGGCGCAGCTGGGGGTGGAGGATCTCGGGTATCCCTCTGATGAGAACCTCCAACCCAGCGCCAAGCTCACCTTGTCCTTCAAAGGCGTGGCGACGGCCCTCCAGCGGCTCCGGGAGAAGATCCCAAAGCAGCTGGCCGACGAGTCGTGCAAGATCTGCGCAGGAGCTCTTCAAAAGGTGTTGGTGAAGGTGGCCTTCCGCAACCCGGGCCTCAACCTCACCAACGTCCTCAAGACCCTGCCGCCGGATGCTGATCTGGAGGCGCTCAGGACCCTTGTCGCACCCATTGTGGACAAGGTGAGCGGGATCAAGAGGATTGAGGGCGATCGCGTAGACTAGGCCGCCCGTTTTCTTCTTTTCTTGTCGCTGCTGGTCATGTTATGAGAACAATCTGTTAGAGCCACGACAAGCTACCTTGTAATATAACTCTATTCCGGGTAATGATTGCAATGTTATTCCCTTTACTTGATTCCTCCCTTTGTATGTTTTTGCCCTACGCTTTTAGGGAACTTGCCGGTGCAGGCACCTTAGCCGCGAGCGCTGAGTGCGGGACGTCAGCAGCCTGCTGGCGGTGCCGCTACCGACAACAAACCTTGTCGCAACTAGTCGCAACTCACTTAAGTTGTTGAGCGGACTCGAAACAAAGTATGGGCGCAACTAGCTACGAGTTGGTTCCTCCTCGCACAGGTTTTCCGTACAAAGTGCGGTCGTTCAAGGGAGATAACTTAAAAATTTTAAAAATCTAATTGCTCAAACTTTGGCAACTTAGCTTTTCTGTTGTTTGCTTCTCGTTAAGGCGAAACTTTCTTAAACGACGCCTGGTCCATACCATTATCTTCTCCTTTCCCCCCCGGCAAACTTGTGGGCGAGGGAACCTTCCTTTCCCTGAGAAAAAAGAAAGAGGAGAAAATAAAGATATGGAGCCTTACGGCTCGTTATTGCTTACCGAGGAGTAGGTGTTGCACAAAGTGTCAGATCACATATGCAAAAAATAGAAAGCATGAAATTGACAAGATGTGCGGAGCATATGAGCTTTACTTATGCACGGGTTCTGCGCCCAGCTTTGTACAAAGGATTACATGCAACAACGGCAAGACTTGTACAAAAGGTGGTTGCCGGAACAGGTTCCGGAAACCGCGCCTTACGGGTAAAACTTACAAAGATGCTCAATGTTCCAGGAATTGCTCACCGGAATGCTATCTTCGGTCTCAAGGCGGGCAGCGCTAGGCCTAGTGACTCGTTTCACCCGGTAAGGGCCTTCCCACTTCGGCATCAACTTGTTGGAATTCTTGGCGGACTGAACACGCCGAAGAACAAGGTCGCCTTCCTCGAGACTTCTGGCGTTAACTTTGCGGCTATGGTAGCGGCGCAAAGCTTGCTGGTAGCGAGCAGCTCGTACAGCAGCCTGAAGGCGGTCTTCCTCAAGGAGTAGCGCGTCATCTTGTCGCAGCTGCTCTTGCTCAAGCTCATCATAAGCGAGCACTCGAGGTGACCCATATACGAGTTCCATGGGGAGAACTGCTTCTGCTCCATAGACTAGAGCGAAAGGTGTCTGGCCAGTGGCTCGATTTGGCGTCGTCCTGATCGACCAAAGAACCACCGGCAGCTCCTCGATCCAGTTTCTTCCGCACTTGTGCAGCCTGTCGAAAGTCCTGGTCTTGAGCCCATGCAGCACTTCAGCATTTGCCCTCTCCGCTTGACCGTTGCTTCTCGGGTGAGCAACAGAAGTGAAGCAGACCTTGGCGCCAAGATCTTGGATGTACTGCATGAAGGTGCGGCTCGTGAATTGCGTACCGTTGTCGGTGATTATCCTGCTAGGGATCCCGAAGCGGCAAACAATCGACCTGAAGAACTTGATTGCTGACTGTGCTGTCACCTTCCTCACTGCTTCCACTTCCGGCCACTTTGTGAACTTGTCGATTGCAACGTACAAGTACTCAAAGCCCCCGACTGCTCGGGGAAAGGGGCCGAGGATGTCGAGCCCCCAGACCGAAAATGGCCAGGATAAAGGGATCGTCTGGAGAGCTTGAGCTGGTTGGTGTATCTGCTTGGAATGGAACTGGCACGCTTCACACTTGGTTACTTGTGCAGTTGCATCCTGGAGGGCTGTCGGCCAAAAGAAACCTTGCCGGAATGCTTTGCCGGCAAGTGCTCTTGCGCCAATGTGGTGACCACATATGCCTCCATGTATCTCTGCCAACAGCTTTTGTCCGTCTTCCCAGTGAATACACTTCAATTTCACACCGTTGAGTCTTCTTCTGTACAGTGTGTTGTCGACAAACTGGTACATACTTGACTGCCGGGATACTCTTTCCGCTTCTTCTTGCTCTTCGGGAAGTTCTCCTGTCTAAAGGAAACGGACAATCTGCTGTGTCCATGCTGGAGCTTGTGGCTCGACAACAAGGACTAAAGGCAAATCTGCTGCTGCGGGAACATCCGCTTCTACGGCGAGAACCTGCGGCTCTGCCGGAGCTTGACGTTCCCCGGCAAGCTTGCCGGAGCAAAACTTGTCGGGAGCTTCTGCTTCAACGGAACAAACCCTAGGGCTTGCCGGAGCAGACTGCTCCTCAGCGCTCTTGGCGTTGATCTTGGGGACCTTCTTGGCGGCGGCTTCGGGAAGCTCTGCCGGAAAATAGTCACCAGAAATCAACTTCCTCTTCTTGCTCTGTCCAGTTGATAGCGTTACAGACGGTTGAGTCAGCTTGAGCACAAAGATCCCTGGTTCCACAGGTAACTTAAGTGCGGCGCACTTTGATAGGTCATCGGCAATGGCGTTCTGAGCTCTTGGAACATGCTCCATCTGTAGGCCGTCAAAGTGCTCTTCTAGCTTTCTCACTTCGTTGACGTAGGCTTCCATCAATGGACTCTGATAGCTCTTGTTCACTTGGCGGACGACAAGCTGCGAGTCACCCCTGACAATGAGCTTCTTGATCCCAAGGTCTGCCGCGATCCTGATACCGGCAAGCAAGCCTTCATACTCTGCAGTATTGTTTGTTGCTTGATCCTTGGGAAAGTGCATCTGGACTACGTACTTGAGGTGCTCTCCGGTGGGTGCGACAAGCAGCACGCCGGCGCCGGCACCTTGCAGCGAAAAGGCACCATCAAAGTACATCAGCCACTCTTTGCTTGCTTCCTCGACGGGGATGCTCGTTTCTGGAATTTCTTCATCTGGTGTTGGCGTCCATTCTGCTATGAATTCTGCCAATGCTCTGCTTTGGATAGTTGAAATACTCTCAAACTTGAGGCCAAAGCTCGACAGTTCCAGTGCCCACTCAACAATCCTGCCTGTCGCTTCTGGATTCTGTAGTATCCTATTCAGCGGAAAACGAGTGACAACTGTGATCTCATGTGCTTGGAAGTAATGGCGCAGCTTTCTCGAGGCCATGAGAAGGCCGAAAAGCAATTTATGCACGCCAGAGTACCTTGACCTAGCCCCTGCAGAAGGGAACAGACAAAGTAAACTGGGCGATGTACCATTCTCTTCTGTATCTCCTCGCGCGTCTGCGCAGATCCATCCTTGTCGGGACTAGAGCTTGTCGGGGAAGCCCCCTGCTTGTCACTGGATGTGCCTGCCGTGGTTGCTGGCTCGTCATCTGCCTCCATCTCTGCTACTAAGCAGCACTAACCACTTGATTGGTTGCCGCTATATACAGCAGCAACTTCTCTTGTGGCTTAGGTGCGACAAGTGTTGGAGTGGAGGACAGGTATCTCTTCAAGTCTTGCAGCGCAGCCTCCGCTTCTGGAGTCCATTTCATTGGACCTGCCTTTTTCAATATTTTGAAAAATGGCAGGGCGCGCTCAGCAGACCTAGAGATAAACCTGCTGAGAGCAGCCACGCAACCGGCAAGTCTTTGTACATCCTTGACGTGCTTTGGTGCTTCAATCTGCTCAATGGCCTTGATCTTGTCGGGATTGGCTTCGATTCCCCGCTGAGACACAAAGAACCAGAGAAGCTTGCCGGAGGGGACTCCAAACACACACTTCTCGGGGTTGAGCTTGAGGCTGATCTTGCGCAGATTTGCAAAGGTCTCGTCTAAATCTTGAATCAGAGTTGCCTTGTCCTTGCTCTTGACCACTATGTCATCCATGTAGGCTTCCACATTTCTGTGTATTTGTGGCTCAAGAGCGACATGGACTACCCTTGCAAATGTTGAACTAGCATTTTTTAAACCGAAAGGCATCCGTATGAAACAGTACGTGCCACATGGAGTGATGAATGCGCTCTTCTCCTCATCCTCTTCTGCCATGAAGATCTGATGGTATCCCGAGTATGCGTCAAGAAAGGAAAGCAAGTCACATCCGGCCGTGGAGTCAACAATCTGGTCAATGCGCGGCAAAGGAAATGGGTCTTTGGGACAAGCTTTGTTAACATCGGTAAAGTCGATACAAAGTCTCCATTTCCCGTTCGCCTTGCGCACGACTACAGGATTGGCCAACCACGTAGGATGGAGCACTCCTCTGACAAGGCCTGCTGCTTCCAACTTCTTGATCTCTTCTGCGATGAATTCTTGGCGCTCCACTGCTTGCTTCCTGACCTTCTGCTTGACGGGCCGCGCATGAGGACAAACGGCAAGATGGTGCTCAATTACTTTCCTGGGTACACCGGGGATGTCAAACGGTTGCCACACAAACACGTCGACGTTCGCCCGCAGGAAAGCAATGAGCGCGCTTTCCAATTTAGGGTCGAGAGTGGCACTGATGGTGAAGGTACCACCAGTGCCGTCCTCCTTGGCGGACACCTTCTTGGTCTTTGGCGGAGCTGCCATTGTCTTCTTACACTTGCCGGTGGAGCTCGATGGTGCATCCTCGACGGCAGCGCAGCACTCCGAAGAGGTGCGCTTGCCGGAGTGGGCATCAGAACTCTTGCCGGACTTGGTCTTCTTCTTCCCCCCGGGAGCTTCAACGGTAGGTGACTTGCGATCTATTGCGGCTGCCGCTTCCCGGTGGATCTTGTCGGCGCAGATAAGAGCATCCTTCTTGTCGCCGGGGACAGAGATGACGCTTATCGGGCCTGGCATCTTCAGCATGTTGTATGCGTAGTGAGAGGCTGCCATGAACTTGTCGAGTGCTGGACGGCCGAGTATCCCATTGTAAGGCAATGGAAAATCGGCAACGTCAAAAGTGACCCTCTCAGTCCTGAAGTTCACCTCGCTGCCAAATGTTACTGGCAACGTGACCTTCCCCTTCGGCTTTCTCCTTCCCGGGTTGATTCCTTGGAATGTGCCGATATCTTCAAGCTCACTGTCAGGGATCTGGAGTTTCTGGAGTACAGCGGAGGAGATCAGGTTCAAGCCGGCCCCGCCGTCAACTAGCATCTTAGTGACATTGAGGTTGCGGATAGTTGGTGAAACCAACATCGGCAAGCACCCGACCGCAGTTGTGCGATCAGGGTGGTCCTCAATATCAAAGATGATAGGCATGCTGGACCATTTCAGAAGCTTGTGTGACTCGACAGGTGGTTCCGCCGCATTGACTTCCTGCACCCACTGCTTGAGTTGGCGGTGCGAAGTACGCAGAGAAGCACCACCGTCAACGCACAAGACCGGTGGCAAACGGTGCGAGGAGCGGGATATGCTCGGAGTTCTAACTATGTTAGAAGGAGCAGTATCCCGTCTAGGCGACCGTGCCTCGCTCGTGCCAGCATGTTGGCATGCATGCTGGTCTTGAGCACTCCGAGATCCACCAGCTCGATCTTGGTCCAGCAAACGCATGTTACCGTGAGTACCATAACGCTGCCGGTCCCGCGCCTCCTGAGATGGGCGCGGTGCATGTACGGACCCCGAGGTCTTGGAGTGCGCCCGGTTGTTGTGGGAGCCAGCTACGCCACCGACAGGCAGCGCAGCCTTGTCCTTGGACCTGGCAGCACCGTGAGCTCCCTCATCGACGCCCGTTCTTCCGCCGGCGTCTACCCCATCAGCCGTTTGCTCCGGCGGTGGTGGGTTCGGCATGGACGGAGCAGCCACCTCCGAAGCCTTCTTCTTCGGCGGCATGTCGATGAAGATGATGAAGATCTAGCTCGTGTGAACGCCGGATCTGGTTCACACAACCTCGACCCCCCTACCTGGCGCGCCAAGGATGTCGGGGTACTAATCCACGAGCACCTATGGGACCGGCGGACCGAGTCCCTTTCGGTTCGGCGGGGACGAGGGTCGCACGAAGAGCGGATCGAGGCGAAGCACACGAGCAGTTTACCCAGGTTCGGGCCGCACGGATGCGTAAAACCCTACTCCTGCTTTGTGGTTTGTATTGAGTTCTTGCTCGGGAGCGCGGAGTGCTACAGTACACCCCAGCAGCTAACGAGACCGAGCGTGAGTGTTCTCTTCCTCCCCCCCCCCCTTTACGTTGCGCATGGGCCTCCTTTTATATGCTCAAGGGGTCACCGTCAGGTGGCAACGTAGACAAGGGTAAAAATGGAAAGGTGTTGCGGTTGGTACAGCTACCTGCTACAGTGTATCATACCCAACCCTGACGGCAGGGGACCAGGGCATTAAATGCCCGTCTGCGTCACCTAAATAGTGCAAAAGGGACCGTCAGGGACACCACCGCTCGCCATGATGGCAATCTTGTCAGCGCCGCTTGCCACCGCACACCGCTGGCTGCACAGCCTCCCGCCACGTACGCCTGGAAGGGTCCCAGAGCGACATGTTGGTGGAGGTGCTGGAGCGCGGGCACAGAGTGGTGGCTTGCCGCGGCAAGCGCCTTGCCGCGGCAAGCGCCTTGCCGCGGCAAGCGCCTTGCCGCGGCAAGCGCCTTGCCGCGGTCGTTGTCTTGTCGCGTCCTGGAGCTTGTCGCTCATCGAGCCTTGCCGGGACGCGTGGCGCGTCGCGGCAAGTTCCTTGAGATGCCTTGGTTGGCCTTCCCGGCAAGCTCCTCTTGCCGGGGTCTTGTCTCCTTGGCTTGGATACTTTGTCCTTGAATGGCTCCAAAGGAACCACGGAGGACCTTGGCGGTCACCCGGCAAGCCTTGCCGCGGGATGCTGCGGCTGCCCGTGCACAAGTTCGGGATACTAGGGTACCCCTACTCTAGTACACCGACACGAGGCAGGGGGCGCCCCCCCCCTAGGGCGCGCCCCTACCCTCGTGAGCCCACCGTAAGGCGGTTGATGCTCTTCTTTTGCCACAAGAAAGCTAATATTCGGAAAAAAAATCACGGCGAAGGTTTCAGGCCAATCGGAGTTACGGATCTCCATATATATATGAAACGGTGAAACAGAGCCAGAACAGAACGCAGAAACAGAGAGAGACAGAGAGACAGATCCAATCTCGGAGGGGCTCTCGCCCCTCCCGTGCCATGGAGGCCATGGACCAGAGGGGAAACCCTTCTCCCATCTAGGGAGGAGGTCAAGGAAGAAGAAGGAGGGAGCTCTCTCCCCCTCGCTTCCGGTGGTGCCGGAACGCTGCCGTGGCCATCATCATCATCACCGCGATCTACACCAACACCTCCGCCATCTTCACCAACATCTCCATCACCTTCCCCCCTCTATATACAGCGGTCCACTCTCCCGCAACCCGTTGTACCCTCTACTTGAACATGGTGCTTTATGCTTCATATTATTACCCAATGATGTGTTGCCATCCTATGATGTCTGAGTAGATTTTCGTTGTCCTATCGGTGGTTGATGAATTGCTATGATTGGTTTAATTTGCTTGTGGTTATGTTGCTGTCCTTTGGTGCCCATCATATGATTGCGCGTGTGGATCACACCCTAGGGTTAGTTGTATGTTGATAGGACTATGTATTGGAGGGCAAGAGTGACAGAAGCTTCAACCTAGCATAGAAATTGATGCATACGGGATTGAAGGGGGACCAATATATCTTAACGCTATGGTTGGGTTTCACCTTAATGAACATTAGTAGTTGCGGATGCTTGCTAATAGTTCCAATCATAAGTCCATAGAATTCCAAATCAGGGATGGCATGCTAGCAGTGGCCTCTCCCACATAATACTTGCTATCGGTCTAGTAAAGTAGTCAATTGCTTAAGGGACAATTTCGCAACTCCTACCACCACTTTTCCACACTCGCTATATTTACTTTAGTTGCTTCTTTACCTTAACAGGCCCAAGTTTTATTTTCGTGCTCTTTACTTTCTTGCAAGCCTTTCCGAAAACACCTACAAAGTACTTCTAGTTCCATACTTGTTCTAGGTAAAGCGAACGTCAAGCGTGCGTAGAGTTGTATCGGTGGTCGATAGAACTTGAAGGAATATTTGTTCTACCTTTAGCTCCTCGTTGGGTTCGACACTCTTACTTATCAAAAACTGTTGCGATCCCCTATACTTGTGGGTTATCAGAATCTTCTCTGAATTCTTTTATGTATGATTGGTTATCTTTGCAAGTTCGAATTATCAGTTTTGTTTGGCCTACTAGATTGATCTTTCTTGCAATGGGAGAAGTGCCTAGCTTTGGGTTCAATCTTGTGGTGTCCTTTCCCAGTAACAGTAGGGGCAGCAAGGCACGTATTGTATTTTTGCCATCGAGGATAACAAGATGGGGTTTATATCATATTGCATGAGTTTATCCCTCTACATCATGTCATCTTGCTTAAAGCGTTACTCTGTTCTCTTGAACTTAATACTCTAGATGCATGCTGGATAGTAGTCGATGTGTGGAGTAATAGTAGTAGATGCAGGCAGGATTCGGTCTACTTGTTTCGGACGTGATGCCTATATACATGATCATACCTAGATATTCTCATAACTATGCTCAATTCTGTCAATTGCTCAACAGTAATTTGTTCACCCACCGTAAATACTTATGCTCTTGAGAGAAGCCACTAGTGAAACCTATGGCCCCCGGGTCTATCTTCCATCAAATTAATCTTCCAGTACTTAGTTATTTCCTTTGCCATTTATTTTACTTTGCATCTTTTATTTATCTTTATCATAAAAATACCAAAAATATTATCCTATCATATCTATCAGATCTCACTCTCGTAAGTGACCGTGTAGTGAGTGACAACCCCTTATCGTGTTGGTTGCGAGGATTTATTTCTTTGTGTAGGTGCGAGGGACTCGTGCGGGGCCTCCTACTGGATTGATACCTTGGTTCTCAAAAACTGAGGGAAATACTTATACTACTTTGCTGCTTCACCCTTTCCTCTTCAAGGGAAAACTAACGCAGTACTCAAGAGGTAGCAAGAAGGATTTCTGGCATCGTTGTCGGGGAGGTTCACGCAAGACAAGTCAAGATTTGACTCCCGACAACGAGTCACTTGTGGCGCCGTTGCAAGTCAAGACATACCAAGTGCCCATCACAAACCCTTATCTCCCGCATTACATTATTTGACATTTGCCTCTCGTTTTCGTCTCCCCCCACTTGACCCTTGCCGTTTTATTTGCCCTCTCTCTCCGTCATCCTTCTCTTTCCCTATTTGCCTCTTCTTTTGTTTGCCTTCTTCCCGTATGTATCCTTGTTTGTGGTTCCTTGTATTTGCCTCTTCTCTTTGCTTGCATCTTTGCTTGCTAAAATTCTATTGATATGGATCCACTTGAAGTGTTCTACTTATATCATCTTTGATCCTTATGCGCTCGTGCTGAAACCCGAACTAGCCTAGTTGATGGGAAATCTTTAGGTGAGCACGCTCATTTTGTGCGTCACCGTTTGTTTGAAAAAGGGAGACTCTTATGGAATCAAATAAACAGATTGTTGTGTTATTCTTGGAATCTTTGTGAAATTTGTGATTTTACTTGTTGCTCTAAGAACCTTAAAAAACACCTCCCCTACCTATGTGAGTTTAATGATATTGAAATCTTATCTTCTTATGCAAAGGGTGTTTATAGTTACTACGATATCGAACGAATTGAAGAATTTGTTGCTTTTAAGGGTGCTTATGAAGTTGCTTCTTTGATTGAAAAGTATGATATTACTCTCTACGAATCTGAAAATTTTGACATACTTAAATATTGCTATGAAAACTATGCTCATAATGTCTATATCAAAGAATTTATTGAAAGAATGACCGTTGCTTCGAAAGAAAATAATGATATGCATGAATCTATAGATAATTATGATTCCGATGATTTGATTGAAATATCCCTTGATGAACATGATGCTTGCTATTCTTGTGGCCATGATGCCAATATTTATGAAGATGAATTTGCTATAGTTCCTTATGTTAAACATGAGATCGTTGCTATTGCACCCATACTTAATAGTCCCTTCGATGAAAAGCATGATTGCAATGATGTTATTATAAATTCTCTTAATGTCAATTGTGTTAATGATATGCAAAACCCCAAGCTTGGGGATGCTAGTTTTGCTATGACTACTATTTGTTGTAATGATCACGATTGGGGTGATTCTTCTTTTGATCTTGAAAATTTATTTAAGCCCCATGATGAATATGAGATTGATAATAGTGTTTGCAATATTATTGAAAGTAGGTTTGTACGAGTGTCAACTTTAGATCCCACTTATTTGGAGAATGTTCAATCTTATGAGATTTTTGATAAAAGTGGGTTTGGAGAGGTCATGACTTTAGTTAATGTTAATCCCACTATTTTGGAAGAGTGTCAATTTTGCATACATGTGGATCTTGTTAAGAATATGTTTTGTGATAGCTATATTGTTTAATATTCTTATGATCCTACATGTAATTATTATGAGACAGGAAAATATGGTGGTAGAAATTTTCATGTTACTAAGTTACCTCTCGTTATGTTGAGATTGCTATTGTTTCTTTCCGCTTCCTAGTTTTTGCTTGCCTTAATAATTTGTTTGCCTATAAGATGCCTATGCATAGGAAGTATGTTAAACTTATATGTGTTTGTCACGTGTTTTATGATGCTCTCTTTGTGCTTCAATTCTTGTCTTTCATGTGAGCATCATTGAAATATTATGCCTAGCTAGGGGCGTTAAACGATAGCGCTTGTTGGGAGGCAACCCAATTTTATTTTTATACCTTGATTTTTTCTCCTGTTTAGTAATAAATAATTTATCTAGCCTCTTTTTTGGTTGTGTTTTTTTGTGTTTAATTAGTGTTTGTGCCAAGTAGAACCATTGGGAAGACTTGGGGAAAGTCTTTTTAATCTTGCTGTAAAAAAACAGAAACTTTAGCACTCACAAGAATTGCTGCCATTTTTATTTGGAAAGTTCTATTTAGTTAATTCTTTTTGAATATGATTAATAGATAAATTCCTCACGTACACCAATTTATTTTTGAATTTTTGGGGTTCCAGATCTTGCGTTAGCTACAGATTACTACAGATTGTTCTGTTTTTGACAGATTCTATTTTTCGTGTATTGTTTGCTTATTTTGATGAATCTATGGCTAGTAAAATAGTTTATAAACCATAGAGAAGTTGGAATACAGTAGGTTTAACACCAATATAAATAAATAATGAGTTCATTACAGTACCTTGAAGTGGTGTTTTGTTTTCTTTCGCTAACGGAGCTCACGAGATTTTCTACTTTAAGTTTTGTGTTGTGAAGTTTTCAAGTTTTGGGTAAAAGATTTGATGGATTATCGAACAAGGAGTGGAACGAGTCTAAGCTTGGGGATTCCCATGGCACCCCAAGATAATCTAAGGACACCTAAAAGCCAAAGCTTGGGGATGCCCCGGAAGGCATCCCCTCTTTCGTCTACTTCCATCGGTAACTTTACTTGGAGCTATATTTTTATTTACCACATGTTATGTGTTTTGCTTGGAGCATATTGTATTATTTGAGTCTTTATTTGTTATTTTTCCACAATCATCCCTGCTGTACACACCTTTTGAGAGAGATACACATGGTTCGGAAATTGTTAGAATACTCTATGTGCTTCACTTATATCTTTTGAGTTATATAGTTTTTGCTCTAGTGCTTCACTTATATCTTTTAGAGCATGTCGGTGGATTTGTTTTATAGAAACTATTGTTCTCTCATGCTTCACTTAGAATATTTTGAGAGTCCTACAAAATAGCATGGTAATTATGTTAGGCGTTCAAGATTAATAAAAAAATTCTTATGAGTGTGTTGAATACTATGAGAAGTTTGATACTTGATAATTGTCTTGAGATATGGAGATGGTAATATTAGAGTCATGCTAGTCGAGTAGTTGTGAATTTGAGAAATATTTGTGTTAAAGTTTGTGATTCCCGTAGCATGCACGTATGGTGAACCGTTATGTGATGAAGTCGGAGCATGATTTATTTATTGATTGTCTTCCTTATGAGTGGTGGTCGGGGACGAGTGATGGTCTTTTCCTACCAATCTATCCCCCTAGGAGCATGCCCGTAATACTTTGCTTTGATAACTTGTAGATTTTTGCAATAAGTATATGAGTTCTTTATGACTAAGGTTGAGTCCATGGATCATACGCACTTTTCTTCCTTCCGCCATTGCTAGCCTCTCTAATACCGCGCACCTTTCGCCGGTATCATACACCCACCATATACCTTCCTCAAAACAGCCACCATACCTACCTATCATGGCATTTCCATAGCCATTCTGAGATATATTGCCATGCAACTTTCCACCGTTCCGTTTACTATGACACGCTCCATCATCGTCATATTGCTTTGCATGATCATATAGTTGACATTGTATTTGTGGCAAAGTCACCGTTCATAATTCTTTCATACATGTCACTCTTGATTCATTGCATATCCTGGTACACCACCGGAGGCAATCACATGGAGTCATATTTTGTTCTAAGTATCGAGTTGTAATTGTTGAGTTGTAAGTAAATAAAAGTGTGATGATCATCATTTTTAGAGCATTGTCCCAAGTAAGGAAAGGATGATGGAGACTATGATTCCCCCACAATTCGGGATGAGACTCCAGACGAAAAATAAAATAAAATAAAAGAGGCCAAAGAAGCCCAAAAAAGAGGCCATAAAAAAGAGAAAAGGCCCAAATAAAAAAATATGAGAGAAAAAGAGAGAAGGGACAATGCTACTATCCTTCTACCACACTTGTGCTTCAAAGTAGCACCATGATCTTCATAATAGAGAGTCTCCTATGTTATCACTTTCATATACTAGTGGGAATTTTTCATTATAGAACTTGGCTTGTATATTCCAATGATGGGTTTCCTCAAAATGCCCTAGGTCTTCGTGAGCAAGAGAGTTGGATGCACACCCACTTAGTTCCTTTTGTTGAGCTTTCACATACTTATAGCTCTAGTGCATCCGTTGCATGGCAATCCCTACTCACTCACATTGATATCTATTGATGGGCATCTCCATAGCCCGTCGATACGCCTAGTTGATGTGAGACTAGATTCCCCTTTTTTGTCACCTCCACAACCACCATTCTATTCCACCTAAAGTGCTATGTCCATGGCTCACGCTCATGTATTGTGTGAAGATTGAAAAAGTTTGAGAACACCGAAAGTATGAAACAATTGATTGGCTTGTCATCGGGGTTGTGCATGATTTAAATACTTTGTGTGGTGAAGATAGAGCATAGCCAGACTATATGATTTTGTAGGGATAACTTTCTTTGGCCATGTTATTTTGAAAAGACATAATTGCTTAGTTAGTATGCTTGAAGTATTATTATTTCTATGTCAATATTGAACTTTTGTCTTGAATCTTTCGGATCTGAATATTCATACCACAATTAAGAAGAATTACATTGAAATTATGCCAAGTAGCATTCCACATCAAAGATTCTGTTCTTATCATTTACCTACTCGACGATGAGCAGGAATTAAGCTTGGGGATGCTTGATACGTCTCCAACGTATCTATAATTTTTTATAGTTCCATGCTATATTATATTCTGTTTTGGACATTATTGGGCTTTATTATACACTTTTATATTATTTTTGGGACTAACCTATTAACCGGAGGCCCAGCCCAGAATTTTTTTTTTGCCTATTTTAGGGTTTCGCAGAAAAAGAATATCAAACGGAGTCCAAATGGAATGAAACCTTCGGGGAACGTGATTTTTGGAACGAACATGATCCAGAGGACTTGGACCCTACGTCAAGCAATCAACAAGGAAGGCACTAGGTAGGGGGCGCGCCTACCCCCCGCCCCCTAGGCGCGCCCTCCACCCTCGTGGGCCCCCTGTTGCTCCATCGACGTACTCCTTCCTCCTATATATACCTACGTACCCTCAAACTACCAGATACGGAGCCAAAATCCTAATTCCACCACCGTAACTTTCTGTATCCACGAGATCCCATCTTGGGGCCTTTTCCGGAGCTCCGCCGAAGGGGGCATCGATCACGGAGGGCTTCTACATCAACACCATAGCCCCTCCGATGAAGTGTGAGTAGTTTACTTCAGACCTACGGGTCCATAGTTATTAGCTAGATGGCTTCTTCTCTCTTTTTGGATCTCAATACAAAGTTCTCCCCCTCTCTTGTGGAGATCTATTCGATGTAATCTTCTTTTGCGATGTGTTTGTTGAGACCGATGAATTGTGGGTTTATGATCAAGTTTATCTATGAACAATATTTGAATCTTCTCTGAATTGTTTTATGTATGATTGGTTATCTTTGCAAGTCTCTTCAAATTATCAGTTTGGTTTGGCCTACTAGATTGATCTTTCTTGCAATGGGAGAAGTCCTACCTTTGGGTTCAATCTTGCGGTGTCCTTTCCCAGTGACAGTAGGGGCAGCAAGGCACGTATTGTATTGTTGCCATCGAGGATAACAAGATGGGGTTTATATCATATTGCATGAGTTTATCCCTCTACATCATGTCATCTTGCTTAAAGCGTTACTCCGTTCTCTTGAACTTAATACTCTAGATGCATGCTGGATAGCGGTCGATGTGTGGAGTAATAGCAGTAGATGCAGGCAGGAGTCGGTCTACTTGTTTCGGACGTGATGCCTATATACATGATCATACCTAGATATTCTCATAACTATGCTCAATTCTGTCAATTTCTCAACAGTAATTTGTTCACCCACCGTAAATACTTATGCTCTTGAGAGAAGCCACTAGTGAAACCTATGGCCCCCGGGTCTATCTTCCATCAAATTAATCTTCTAGTACTTAGTTATTTCCTTTGCCATTTGTTTTACTTTGCATCTTTTATTTATATTTATCATAAAAATACCAAAAATATTACCCTATCATATCTATCAGATCTCACTCTTGTAAGTGACCATGTAGGGATTGACAACCCCTTATCGCATTGGTTGCGAGGATTTATTTGTTTGTGTAGGTGCGTGGGACTCATGCGCGACCTCCTACTGGATTGATACCTTGGTTCTCAAAAACTGAGGGAAATACTTACGCTACTTTTCTGTATCACCCTTTCCTCTTCAAGGGAAAACCAACGCAGTTCTCAAGAGGTAGCAATCAGCAATACAGATAGGTGAAGTTGCAAACTTAGGATCACATTTCATTCTAGCATTCAAAGATTTTTCTTTATACTTGCATAGTAATTTCTCTATATCATCTCTATAATTGCAAGCAAGAATATCTCTAGTTGCTTCTTCACTCATAACATAACCTTCCGGTATCTTAGGCAATTCACATCTAGGAAGTCTAGTTATAGCAGGTGTTTCAGGAGATTTAGTTTCAAGCTCATCATCAGATTCAACAACATCATGTTGTATAACTCTAGCAATTTGTCTATCAAGAAATTCACCAAGGGGCACCTCATCATTATCAAGCAAGGTACTAGAATCATCATAAGCATCATTCATAGTAGAAGTAGCATCATCAATAACTTGCGACATATCAGAATTAATAGCATGTGGTGGTGTTGCAAGTTTATTCATAACAGAAGGTGAATCTAAAGCAGAACTCGATGGAAGTTCCTTACCTCCCTTTGTCTTAGAGGGAAATATCTTAGCCTTTGGATCCTTTAGATTCTTCATAGTGATAATATGATAATAATCCCAAGTGAATCAACAAATATAGCTATGGTCCCCGGCAACGGCACTAGAAAAAGGTCTTGATAACCCACAAGTATAGGGGATCGCAACAGTTTTTGAGGGTAGAGTATTCAACCCAAATTTATAGATTCGACACAAGAGGAGCCAAAGAATATTTGAAGGTATTAGCAGCTGAGTTGTCAATTCAACCACACCTGGAGATTAATTATCTGCAGCAAAGTGATCAGTAGCAAAGTAGTTTGATAGTTTTGATAGTAGTAGTAGCAGCAATAGTAACAGTAACAATGATAGTAGTAATTTGTAGCAAGTGTAACAGTGATGATAGAAGTAGTAACTTAGTAGAATCAATAAGGATAAATTCGTAGGCATTGGATTGGTGACTTGTTGGATGATATTCATCATGAGACAATTATAATCTAGGGTGATACGGCACTAGCTCCAGTTTATCGATATAATGTAGGAATGTATTCCGTAAATAGTCATACGTGCTTTATTAAAAGAACTTGCATGCCATCTTTTGTCCTACCCTCCCATGGCAGTGGGGTCCATATTGGAAACTAAGGGATATTAAGGTCTCCTTTTAATAGAGAACCGGAACAAAGCATTAACACATAGTGAATACATGAACTCGTCAAACTACGGTCATCACCGGGAGTGGGCCCGGTTGTTGTCACTCCGGGGTTGCCGGATCATAACCGTAGTAGGTGACTATAAGCTGCAAGATCGGATCTAAAACATGGATATAATGATGAATTCATAAACGGTTCAGATCTTAAATCATGGCACCCGGGCCCAAAGCAGTGACAAGCATTAAGCATGGCAAAGTCATAGCAACATCAATCTAAGAACATAGTGGATACTAGTGATCAGGCCCTAACAAAACTAAATCGATTACATGATGAATCTCATCCGAATCCTCACCGACCAGTGAGCCTACGAAGGAATTACTCACTCCCGGTGGGGAGCATCATGGAATTGGCGATGAAGATAGGTTGGTGATGACGAAGATCGAAGATCCCCTCTCCGGAGCCCCAAAAGGACTCTAGATCTGCCCTCCCGAGGAAGAACAGGGCTTGACGGCGGCTCCGTCTCGTGGATCGCAATAATTCTTTCTCCCTGATTTTTTCTGGTATAATGTGAATTTATGGTATCAGGGGGGTCGTCAGCGGGGCCACCAGGTGGGTACAACCGACCTGGGCGTGCCAGGAGAGGGGGCGTGCCCTGGTGGGTTGTGCCCACCCAGGAGCCCCTCTTCGGTGGGTCTTGGCTCCAAAATTTCTCTTTATTGATATAAAAAAACCTCAAAAAGTTTCGTTCCATTTCGAGAACTTTTATTTGTGCACAAAAACAACACCATGGTAGTTTTGCTGAAAACAGCGTCAGTCCGGGGTTAGTTTCATTCAAATCATGGAAATTAGAGTCCAAAACAAGAGGAAAAGCGTGAGAAAAAGTAGATACGTTGGAGACGTATCAGAACTATGCCATCATGGTTCTTCCTCTCTGGTACACCATTTTGTTGAGGGGTGTAAGGTGCGGAATATTGATGCTTGATTCCCTCATCACTAAGAAACTCATCCAAGGTGTAGTTCTTGAACTCGGTGCCGTTGTCACTTCTTATCGTCAAGATCTTTGCATTGTGTTGACGTTGAGCTTCATTTGCAAAGTCGATGACGGTTTGTTGGGTCTCACTCTTCCTCTTGAAGAAATATACCCAAGTGTATCTTGAACAATCATCCACAATCACCAAGCAATACTTTCTACCCCCAAGACTATCAAAGGATGGAGGCCCAAAGAGATCCATGTGAAGGATCTCCAAGGGCCTCTTCGAGTAGATGATAGTCATGGGTGGGTGAGCCTTCTCATGTAGCTTTCCTTTGATACAAGCACTGCAAGCACGATCTTTGGCAAAACTAACATTTTTTAGTCCACGGACATGGTCCCCCTTGAGAATACTTTGCAAAGATCTCATATTTACATGGGCTAAACGGCGATGCCAAAGCCATCCCATGTCAACTTTAGCCATTAGGCATGTCGCGATCTTAGTGGGTCGCTCCGAAAAGTTAATCACATAAAGACCGTTCTCGACATACCCAACAAAGGCTACTTTAAGAGTCTTGCTCCACAAGAGGGCCATGGTATCAATATCAAAGAAAGTGGCAAAGCCCATGAGTGCAAGTTGACGAACGGAAAGTAAGTTGTATGCAAGGGACTCAACAAGCATGACTTTCTAGATCATGTGATCATGAGAAATGACAACCTTTCCAAGACCCAATACCTTAGAAGATGAGGCATCACCACACTCGACATTGGTGGGCATAGATGAAACCTTGTGCATGTCCACCACCAAGTCCTTGCTTCCGGTCATATGATTTGTGGCTCCACTATCGAGCAACCATGATCCCCCACCGGAAGCAAACACCTACAAGAGATCAATGCTTGGTTTTAGGTACCCATTTTGTAACGGGTCCTTTGATGTTAGTAACAAGGGTCTTAGGAACCCAAATAGACCATTCAATGTACTCATAAGGAGAACCAACAAATTTCGCATAAACATGCCCATCACTAGCGCGGGATAACACATAAGAAAGGTTAAAGTCGTCGGCTTTGTTGGAAGTAGTGGCGTTGCCCTTCTTGACCTCACCACCCTTCACATTGTTCTTCTTCTCCTTAGAAGTACTCTCTCCCTCCTTCATAAAAGTTTGCTTGAGAGGAGGAGGCCGTTTGGCCATGCCATTCTTCTTCTTATTCTTGGACTTGGGTGCAAACCCAATTCCCTCCTTGCCCACAACTTCCGTTTGATTGCTCAAAAGGTCGTTGAGGTTCTTCTCACCTTGTATGCAAGACACAAGGCCTTTCTCAAGTTGCTCCTTCAACTTGGCATTCTCCTCCACAAATGCACATGATCACAACATGGGTTAGTAGCATTTGTATTATCAATTAAAACCATGTGAGGAGAAGTGGCTTTCTCCTTGGTTAGCTTCACTTGGAGTTGATCATGAGACTCGTTGAGCCTAGCATGAGCACCCTTCAAGGCCTTGTGAGCCTTGTCAAGTATATCAAAATCATCCTTAAGTCTAGCATGGTCAACCCCAAGTTTATCCTTCTTGGAGTTGAGCACACGAGATACAACAAGAGCATGATCAAGATCTTTCTTTAATTTAGCATGATCATTGTTGTGTGACTCCTCAAGAGCCAAACGATGACCACGCTCTTCCTCAAGCACATTAGATAGATCTGATATCTCATCAGCTTAGTCACGACTATGCCCTTCCATCCTAGAGATGGTATCTTCGTGAGCCTCGATCATGTCATTAGCTTCACCAAGTTGTTCCAAGAGAGCAACAAAGTGCTTCTTGGGTTTACCCTTGAGCTTACTCATAAAAGACTCAAATTCATTTTCTTCCTCCTTCGACCCCCTCACTTTCATCAATGCAACTTGTCAAGGAAGGATTAGTAGTGATGGTAGTTTTGATGTTAGTGGTTACCTTGTTGGTGGCTTTAGCCATGAGGCACTTGGCGGTGATTTTCTCGTTGGGAGAATCAAAAAGGGACACCCATGGAGTTGTTGCAATGGCAACGGAGGCCATGGCAACCTTCACACTGTCTTCATCATCCTCATTGTAGTCTTCTTGTGACGCCAACCCCTTGGGAGGAGTCTTCTTGGTGAAGTTGTTCTTGTTGGGAAAGGACTTGGCCCTGTCTTTTCGGATAAGATTTCCACCATTGTCTTCCCTCTTCTCGTATGGGCACTCCGCAACAAAGTGTCTCACATTGCCACAATTATAGCATGTCCTCACACATTGCTTGTCCTTGGTGCCACTTGAGTTGTTCTTGTTGAAGTTGGGCCTTGAGTTCTTCTTGCTCCAAAATTGCCGTGAAGCGAGAGCCATGTGCTCATGATAAGCATATTTGGTATCTTCGAGGCAACACTACTCTTCTTCCTCTTCACCCTCTTCTTCCACACTAGACTTGGCCTTCAAAGCAAGGTTGGGCTTCTTTGCTCATTGAGAATGCAACACCGCATTGTTGGTGGTCTTGTCCAAGATCCTCATTGCAACAAACTCATCCAACACTTCACTTGAGGACAAGGCGTGAAAGTCCGGCCTTTGACGGATGACGGAGGACATGGACTTATGGTAAGGCATCACGGCCTTGAGAAACTTGCGCTTGATCCAATTGTCATCCGTATCCTTGCTCACGTGATCTCGGAGTGAGACCGTGAGAGTGGTTAATCTCTGATAAAGCTCTCGAGGTTCTTCATCTTCATTCATTGCAAACTCATCGGCTTCATCTTGCACCACTTCAAAGTTTGAGCGTTGGATAATTATGCTTCCCTTGTAAATGGAAACAACATGTTGCCATGCTTCCTTGGCCACAGTGAAAGGACAGAGATGCGCAATATCTTCGGGTGGAATTGCTTCTTAGAAAATGAAGAGAGCGGACTCGTTGAATTGATGATCCTTGGCTTCTCTAGGAGTGAAGTTTCTTGGGTCGTGCGGGTAGAAACCTTGCTCAATAATTCTCCAAATATTAGTAGAACTATGATTTACGTTTAAAGCGATAGACCCAAGCAGCAAAATCCTCATTTTTCACAAGCTTGGGAGGAGGACCAACATGATTCATATGCGTGGAGGGAACCGGTCCTCCATAAGTAATTGGAGGTTCAACAAGGGCAAAGATGCCATTTCCACTTCTACCACTAGTCAAAGGAACTTGATCACTAGTAGCTTCCCCTTGTTGGAGTTAGCATCTGTCACCTTGTGTGACGCCCCCGATTCGACCGTACACTAATCATACACGCAAACATGTACGATCAAGATCAGGGACTCACGGGAACATATCACAACACAACTCTACAAATAAAATAAGTCATACAGCCATCATATTACAAGCCAGGGGCCTCAAGGGCTCGAATACAAGAGCTCGATCACAGACGAGTCAGCGGAAGCAACAATATCTGAGTACAGACATAAGTTAAACAAGTTTGCCTTAAGAAGGCTAGCACAAACTGGGATACAGATCGAAAGAGGTGCAGGCCTCCTGCCTGGGATCCTCCTAAGCTACTCATGGTCATCGTCAGCGGGCTGCACGTAGTAGTAGGCACCTCCTGAGTAGTAGTAGTAGTCGTCGACGGTGGCATCTGGCTCCTGGGCTCCAGCGTCTGGTCGCAGCAATCAAGTATAGAAAGGGGAAAAGAGGGAGCAAGGCAACCGCGAGTACTCATCCAAAGTACTCGCAAGCAAAGAGCTACACTACATATGTATGCATTGGTATCAAAAGGATTAAGGGTATCATATGTGGACTGAACTGCAGAATGCCGGAATAAGAGGGGGATAGCTAGTCCTATCGAAGACTACGCTTCTGGTAACCTCCATCTTGCAGTAGGATTAGAGAGTAGATGGTAAGTTCACGAAGTAGCATCGCATAGCATAAACCTAACCGATGATCCTCCCCTCGTCGCCCTGTGAGAGAGCGACCACCGGTTGTATCTGGCACTTAGAAGGGTGTGTTTTATTAAGTATCCAGTTCTAGTTGTCATAAGGTCAAGGTACAACTCCAAGTCGTCCTGTTACCGAAGATCACGGCTATTCGAATAGATTAACTTCCCTGCAAGGGTGCACCACATAACCCAACACGCTCGATCCCATTTGGCCGGACACACTTTCCTGGGTCATGCCCGGCCTTGGAAGATCTACATGTCGCAGCCCTACCTAGGCACAACAGAGAGGTCAGCACGCCGGTCTAAATCCTATGGCGCAGGGGTCTGGGCCCATTGCCCATTGCACACATGCACGTTGCGTACGCGGCCGGTGAGCAGACCTAGCCTCCCTTATACAAGAGTAGGCGTTCCAGTCCAACCCGGCGCGCGCCGCTCAGTCGCTGACGTCACGAAGGCTTCGGCTGATACCACGATGTCGAGTGCCCATAACTGTCCCTGCGTAGATGGTTAGTGCGTATAGGCCAGTAGCCAGACTCAGATGAAATACCAAGATCTCGTTAAACGTGTTATTTTGAAATAACCGCGAACGCCGTCCAGGGCCAGGCCCACCTCTCTCATAGGTGGTCTCAACCTGCCGTGTCGCTTCGCCACAAAGATCCACTCAGAGGGCCGTCGGGACAAACGTCCTTTCGGACCCAATCCGTGAATCACTCGCAGGTACTCCTACGAGCCGACCTGTCTTTAGTCACCACAAGTATCATATATTATGTATATAAGTATATACCCGTGATCACCTCCCGAGTGATCACGGCCCGATAGTATAGCATGGCAGACGGACAAGAAAGTATGGCCACTGATGATAAACTAGCATCCTATACTAAGCATTAGGATTGCAGGTAAAGTTAACAACAGTAGTAGCAAGGATAGGCTATGCATCAGGATAGGATTAACGGAAAGCAGTAACATGCTACACTACTCTAATGCAAGCAGTATAAAGAGTAGAGTAGGCGATATCTGGTGATCAAGGGGGGGCTTGCCTGGTTGCTCTGGCAAGAGAGAGGGGTCGTCAACATCGTAGTCGTACTGGGTAGCAGCGGCGTCGGTCTCGGTGTCTAGCGAGAGAAGAGGGGGGAGAAACAATAAATATTAAGCAAACAGATGCATAGTGATGCATGACATGACAAGTATCAGTGCTAGGGGTGCCCTAACGCGGTACGAGGCGGTACCAGTGAAGGGGAAAACATCCGGCGAAGTATTCCTGGTGTTTCACGTTTTCGGACAGATGAACCGGAGGGGTAAAGTTGCGTGTTTGCTATGCTAGGGATGCGTGGCGGACGAACGGGCTGCGTATCCGGATTCGTCTCATCGTTCTGAGCAACTTTCATGTAGAACGTATTTTCATCCGAGTTACGGATTAAAAGATATGATTTTCTAAAGATTTAAATCATTTTCTAATTTTAATTATTTATTTCAATCCAACATTATCCAGAACAGTGTTTGATAACGCAAGCATGACATCAGAGTGATGTCAGCAGGTCAACTGGTCGGTTGACCAGTCAAACCAGACAGGTGGGTCCAGTGGGACCCACATGTCATTGTCTGGGCCACTAACAGGGGGTTTAGTCTAACTAATTTGGGTTAATTAGTGGGTGGGACCCAGTAGTCAGTGACTATTTAGTTAATTAAATTAATTAATGAAATAATTAGCATTTTATTTATTTACAAAATGTTTTAAAAGACGCGGGCCCGCATGTCAGTGGCAGTAGCTGCCACATCAGCGCAGTTGACCTCGGTCAACATGGCCAGTTGGGGCCCCCAGGCCCACAGGCAGTGACCCAGGGGTGGGCCCTGGTGTGCCAGCTCAGTGGAGCCGCCGGAGTAGCTCCGGCGAGCTCGCACGCAGCGACCGAACGCCGGCGTGCGTCGGGATTCACCTACGGGGCACCAAATCGAGCGCGGCCGGGCGCGTTGGAACGGCAAGACGACGACGTGTCGGTTGGAGGTGGTCTGGCGAGCTGTGGTGGCCGGAGAAGGGCGCATCGAGTTCACCCCCGGTGAGGGGTTTCGGGCGAGCAACGACAACGGTGACGCGGCGCGCTACTGGGCAAACAGAAGAGCGGGGTGAAGCCTACGCACGCGCGCAAGCACAACTGCGCGAGCCCGTGACCATTTGGTCACCGGAGACTCGTCGGCGACGAGCTCTGCGGTGGCACGCTCGGGCGCTCGTCGAGCTAGGGGCTAGCGGCCGCGGATAAGCGCGTGAGCAGGCGCGTTGCGTTCCTGGAAGCACCAGGAACACGATGCCATGCTCAGGCGAGCACGACGGACAGCATGGCCACGACGGCAAGGCGATCCGCGGCGATGGGCTCACGGAAACGGCGACGACGATGCTACGGTGCGCGAGGGGCTTAACGAGGAGGAACAGGAGGCGGGGGAGCTCACCGTGCGGCACGCAAGATGGCTCGTGGTGGTTTAGTAGTAGTAGGGGCGTCGCCGGAGTTGGTGAAGAGCGGTGGCGTAGCTTGTCGGAGGAGAGGAGGAAGACGGCGGCGTCGTGGGTGCTGTGGTGGCTCCGAGCTCCAACTGCGGCCACCGGTGGACGAGGAAGACGAAGGCGGAGACGAAGGACACGCAGGCGAGGCGAGGCGAGGGTTGTGGCCACGTGTTTCATGGCGGTGGGTTCATGTTAGCGTCGGATGTGGTGGGGGGAACGAGGGGAGCGTGGTGGATCTGAGGGGAGGGCGCAGGAACCGAGGGAGAGAGCGGGGCGAGTGGGAGGAGGGGTCGAGGAGGCGAAGGCGTGGCGGCCTTATCCCCTCCTCGATGCCGGCGAGGGGGTGTGGCGAGGACGCACCCTATTCCGACCCGGGTCGGGGGAACAGGGAAGGGGATGAGGCAGGGGAGCGAGGCCGGGTGTGGCCAACTGGGCCAGGTGGGCCAGTCGACCTGTGAGCTGGGCCGCCTGGTCCAGGGGGGCTTCCTTTTTTTGTTTTTGTAATTTCTTTATTTCTTTTATTTTCCTTTTCTGTTTTATTTAGTTTAGGGCATTTAGGTATTTTGTAAAATTGTGTCTGCTATACCATAATTACCTGTGCCATTTTTGGCACTGACCGAACATTTTTGTTTCAACTTTTAAAAACTTTTATTGTTTGCCATTTTTCTGAATTGATTTTTGAATCGGTTTGAACTAAAGAAAGTTTAGCAACAGTAATCACAGATGACATGGCATCATTAGGAGAGTTTTACTGTAGCCTAATTATCCGGGCATTACAAATCTCCACCACTACAAGAAATCTCGTCCCGAGATTTTAGGAGGTAGAAGGAAACAATGTGGGGTATTCACCACGCAGGCGGTCCTCGCGTTCCCAAGTGGCTTCGTCTTCAGAGTGATTCGACCACTGGACTTTGAGGAACTTGATCGCCTTCTGACGTGTGCGGCGTTCAGCTTGGTCAAGAATGCGGACCGGATGCTCTTTATAGGAGAGGTCTTGTTGCAATTCGAGCACTTCATGATCCACTACTCAGATTGGATCCTTGAAGCAACGACGGAGTTGTGACACGTGGAACACATCGTGAACCTGGGAAAGGTTCGGCGGAAGCTCAAGTTGATATGCCACTTTTCCATGCCTTTCGAGTATAGTGAATGGGCCAATATAGCGAGGAGCTAGCTTGCCCTTGATCCCGAAGCGGTGAGCACCCTTCATTGGTGTAACTCGAAGATAAGCCTTTTCGCCAGGTTGATAGACCATGTCTTTGTGATGATGGTCATACTGACTCTTCTGATGTGACTAAGCAGTATTGAGATTCTCGCGAATAATGCGGACTTGCTCTTCGGCCTATTGGATAATATCCGGACCGAAGAGTGGACGTTCCCTAGTTTCTGACCAGTTCAGAGGGGTTCGACACTTTCGTCCATATAGCACTTCAAAGGGGGACATCTTCAGACTAGCTTGATAGCTATTATTATAAGAGAACTCGGCATATGGAAGAGATTCCTCCCATTTCTTGCCGAAGGAAATTACACAAGCTCGAAGCATGTCTTCGAGAACTTGGTTGACACGTTCAACCTGTCCTTGCGACTGAGGATGAAACGCCGTACTGAACGACAGATGAGTTCCCATAGCTTCTTGAAAACTTGCCCAAAATCTTGAGGTGAATAAGCTGCCACGGTCTGAACTGATAACCAGTGGAATACCGTGAAGTGAAACAATTCTGGACATGTAGAGAGTAGCAAGCTGACTAGCAGTGATTGTCTCTTCGACCGCCAGAAAATGTGCGACTTTAGAAAGCCGGTAAATGACGACAAGAATAGCATCATTACCTTTCTGTGATTTGGGAAATCCAGTGACGAAGTCCATTTCAACATGGTCCCATTTCCATTCAGGAATAGAGATAGGTTGCAGAGTTCCAGCAGGCCTTTGATGCTATGCTTTGATACGGCGGCAAACGTCACACTCAGCAACATATCGAGCAATGTCTTGCTTCATATTAGACCACCAGAATCTTTGACGGATGTCTTGGTACATCTTTGTACTACCAGGATGAATACACAAAGGCATATCATGAGCTTCTTTCATAACCTCTTTAGTCTGATCCAGGTTTTTCCTCGAATGTGGTACCACTAGGCGGCCTTTGAAGTACAAGGTGCCATCATCGGTGATAGAGAAGAAGGAGGGCTTTCCTTCTGCTAGATGACGTTTAATCTTATGGACTTCAGAGTCATAACCTTGAATAGTCTTTATGCCAGCTACGAGATCTGGTACGACAGCCAGGGTATTTAGAGAACCCTTAGTAACAACACGAAGATTCATCTTCTGAAACTCTAGGGGAGGGGGCGAGTGCTCCAGGAGGAACAATATTAAGGTTCATCTTTCTAAATTCTTCGACAAGCGAGGGCTAAACTTTGTGAACCTGGAGGTGATTGCATTAAGACTTGCGGCTCAAGGCATCAGCCATTACATTAGCCTTGCCGGGGGTATAGGATATACCCACGTTAAAGTCTGCAACAGTCTCCATCCATCTTTGCTGACGGAGGTTCAGATTTGGCTGAGTAAACAGATACTTCAGACTTTGGTGGTCGGTGAAGATTTCCCAATGATTACCGAGAAGGTAATGTTGCCACTGCTTCAGTGCATGAATGATAGCAGCAAGCTCGAGGTCATGAACTGGGTAGTTTTCTTCATGAGGGTGCAGTTGACGAGAGGCATAAGCAATCACTCTACGCTCTTGCATTAGGATGCAGCCTAATCCTTGACGGGAAGCGTCGCAGTAAATGACGAAGTCCTTCTTAGTATCAGTGGAGCAAGCACTCGGGCAGAAGTCAACTTGTCTTTGAGTGCCTGGAAACTTTCCTGACACTTGTCTGTCCAGTCAAACATGACACCCTTATGCAACAGATAAGTCAGAGGCCTGGCAATCTTGGAGAAGTTCTCGGCGAATCGACGGTAATAGCTGGCGAGACCGAGAAAACTTTGGACTTGCTTGACGTTTGTCGGTGTCAAAACCGGCGGATCTCGGGTAGGGGGTCCCGAACTGTGCGTCTAGGCCGGATGGTAACAGGAGGCAGGGGACATGATGTTTTACCCAGGTTCGGGCCCTCTTGATGGAGGTAAAACCCTACGTCCTGCTTGATTGATATTGATGATATAGGTAGTACAAGAGTAGATCTACCACGAGATCAGAGAGGCTAAACCCTAGAAGCTAGCCTATGGTATGATTGTATGTTGTGGTTGTTGTCCTACGGACTAAAACCCTTCGGTTTATATAGACACCAGAGAGGGTTAGGGTTACACAAGGTCGGTTACAAAGGAGAAGATATCCATATCCATATTGCCTAGCTTGCCTTCCACGCCAAGTAGAGTCTCATCCGGACACGAGACGAAGTCTTCAATCTTGTATCTTCATAGTCTAACAGTCCGGCCAATGGAGATAGTCCGGCTGTCCGGAGACCCCCTAATCCAGGACTCCCTCAGTAGCCCCTGAACCAGGCTTCAATGATGATGAGTCTGCGCGCAGTATTATCTTCGGCATTGCAAGGCGGGTTCCTTCTCTGAATACATCACAGAAGAATTTGAATACGAGGATACTGTCCGACCCTGCAAAATAAGTTCCACATTCCACCGTAGAGAGAATAATATTTTCGCAGATCTAATTTGCTAGCTTGTTTTGGCAGCATGACGTTACGTCATGGCCCGGTGATTATTTGAACCGTTTCTTTTAACCAGCTCCACACATAACGCGAGGCGGTTTCTTGACACGTCTTGTCGAAGCGGAGATCGTGTTCCCCCAATTACAGGATTCTCATTAATGCGGTCGTGGGTAACCCAACCGTGTCTAGGACTCCTAGGTTATAGGCAAGTCCTAAACGGCTACGGAGAGGACGCATGATATTCACCCTCTTTACAAAGGGACAAGGTTTTCGCTTTTTCCCTCTCGTGCTCAATCGAACCCTTCCCCCGCCTCGAGTTCTAACACCCAAAGCCCAGGTTAGGTGCTCCGGATCTTCAATCATGTCCGGATCCAACCTTCAAGGCTGATGGATACCCTCCTCCGTTATGAAAGAGGACATTAAGAAGTTGAGGGAGGCCAGATACCTGACCGCCGAGGTTTCGCATCGGCTGCCTGCTCGAGGGCAGATCGTCCTACTCCCGAACCCAACGAGAACGTCGTGTTCGTCTCCCACTTCCTCCGAGGTCTAGGCCTCACTCTGGATCCCTTCGTCAGGGGTTTGATGTTCTATTACGGGCTAGATTTCCATGATCTAGCTCTGGACTCCTTTCTCCACATCTCGACATTTATTGTCGTGTGTGAGGCCTTCCTCTGCGTTACCCCTCACTTCGGCCTGTGGCTCAAGACCTTTGAAGTAAAGCCGAAGATGATCGAGGGGCAACATGCAGCGTGCGGAGGTGCATCAATAGGCAAGATGGCAGGAGCTCCATGGCCGAAAGGTTCCTTTTCAGAGGTGTCCGAATTATGGCAACATGAGTGGTTTTACGTCACGGCTCCCAAAAGTGCCAAGTGGGCGGCTACCCTCGCTTTCCGCTCGGGCCCCCCACCACAACTGATGTCATGGATTAGCAGAGGTCTGAGTTGGGGTCCAGCCAAGGACGTGCCTATACTGCAAAGCCGCATCCGAGATCTCTTCAAGGGAGATTTTAATTTGGTTGTGGTAATACAAGTTATGCTGGTTCGTCAAGTCCAGCCTTGCAAACGCCGGCCCCTTCGCTTGTGGGAGTTCAACCTAGAGGGACCGCGTGCCATTCAAAGTTTCCTCGGCCTGACGCACGCGGAGATGTACAAGTCATTCTTTGGACCTCAAGTGGAGTGTCCGGATATTACTGAGGACGTGGGCCTGAGCAGTAACCGCGCCGCCGGACAAGTAAGAAATCCTCTGGCCGAACACACTGTCTTTTATTCGTCATGAAGTTATTTCTGAGAGTTCGCTTTTTGACCAGGACTGGCTAACAAAGGCGAAGATGATTCGGTGTTTGGCCCCCCTCCCTGAGGGTTTGGAAAATCCAGTATTGGAAAGATGCTCGAGGTCGCACCTTGCCCGGAGCCCTCGAAGGAAGATACAGGGGGATAATACGGGCGGACGCGGGCCCCCATCGCTGCCCGTTCCAACCGAGGGAATGAGCATCTCCATGAAGGAGGATAACCGGGGGAGGAAAAGAACTACTTCCGAGGATCCGGAAGCCGAAGCCTCCAAACGGGAGAAGAAGTCTCCCATAGAGGGTCCTACCTCGGGGGGTGCTTTTGCCGCACAAAGTCCACGGGGGGATCAGCCCTCCAACGAGTCGTAAGTGATCCAAAATACTTTAATAGTAAAGGTATGCTATCTTTTTTCTGAGAAAATAACCACCGCATATATCTTGCAGTTCGGGCCTTAGCCCCTCTCAGCTGAGCTCGTCTTCGGGGGATCTTCTTACAGAGATGATGGAGAGCGAAATGCCTCCCCGAACTCCTTCGCTCAAGAAGCGGGCGACCCCGAAGTGTCGTCACGGAGGGCCTCTCCAGATCCGGTGAGGCCAGAAGATAATCCCATAGACCCCCGAAGTCCCCAGTGTCCGGCTCCCGAAGAGAGCAGACAAAAGAGTCCGGCACCGTCTGGTATGTGGTCGGACGTTCTGAGGGAGTTGGTGGGGCGATCCGCCATCTCAGCAGAACACCGTACGCTGATGGGTACGGTGATGGAGAGAATTTTGTCCGCCGAAAGCGGATTACATGAAGCCTTTATGAGTCTACTGACAGGCTTTGAGGTATGTGAGATAATATGTGATAGTACTGCACATGTTAGGTGTGCCCTGTGTAGATAGTAGCCCCTGAGACTCTGGTTGTCGTCGAGAATGGCGGCGAACAGAGGATCATATTCCCAGGCAATAACCAGACTGCCCCTATGTGCAGGTGGTGGAAGCTCCGGTGGCTAGCCGGACTAGTGAGTTTGCCAAATTTAAAACGGCAACTGGATGCGGCAGACGCCGACATCGAGCTTGTTAACAAGAGGCTTGACGAGGCACAGGGTAAGTGTAATTATCTGGTGAACGCCACATAGTAAGAGCAGCATGATGCCAGTATCTTTAATATGTTGTGACTGTAGATGGAGCTGCCACCATGGAAACCTTGCGGGTAGAACTTGCCCGAGCCAAGGAACAGGCGAGGATTAGTAATGCGGCTGCTTTGAAGGCGGCCGAAGAGTTGAAAGTCAAGAAGGCCGCACATTGCGAGAGCCAAGAGAAGATGGCCAAGATGGTCGTAGAATTAAAAGACACTGCCGACCGTTGTCGGGTCCTTGAAAAAGAAAACCGAGCGAAGGCAACGGACTTTGAGAAGGCCACGATGGCGGACAAAGACACCCGTTCTTCTATGAGAGCGAAGAAGGAGGAGCTGCACGAAGCCGGGGATATTGCGGCTGGGAAACCCTTCATGTTACGGAGGAAGTTCGGAGATCCACGGTATGCCCCTCTGGATCGGCTGTGGAGTTCGGCAGATGCGTATATGAATTTGGCGGTGAGTGCTGCCGATGCGGCCAAAGTACTTCCAAGGTCAGACAGATCGTGAAGTGGACAAGCTGTTCTGGTCGCAATTCAACGTTCCAGAGCGTCCACTTTCATTGACTGACCAGCTAGCCGAATGGGCCGAACTGAATAGGTTGTCCGGACTCGCCATGAGGTCTGTTGTGGATCAGCTATGGTCGGAAAAGCCAAAGCCGAACATCTATTTCAGCTTAGTGCAGTAGTTCCTTGGTGCGGTGGTGCACATTAATGCGATGAAGAGGTCGGCGTGCATAGAAGGCTCGCGGATGGCCCTTGCCCGTGTTAAAGCATAATGGGCGGAGATGGACGCTACCACTGTTGCGGCGCAGGGTTCGGCCATAGGCCGAGTGGCTGCCGAGCACTATTTCGAGGAGGTTCTCGAGGGTGCTCGTTTGATAGAGGCCCAGTGCTCGAAGAATATTATGTTTGAGTGATATGTATTCTCATTGTAAACACAATGTTTTTATGAAGTTTTATAAGGCTATGTTTATACTTTTTCCTGAAAGTAGTATGATGCCTCCTGTGCGACTATTTATGTATACATGTGTATAACCTGAAAGATTGCAGCCGTCGACTTCAACCCCCATGTCGGTGTCAAAACCGGCGGATCTCGGGTAGGGGGTCCCGAACTGTGCGTCTAGGCCGGATGGTAACAGGAGGCAAGGTACACGATGTTTTATCCAGGTTCGGGCCCTCTTGATGGAGGTAAAACCCTACGTCCTGCTTGATTAATATTGATGATATGGGTAGTACAAGAGTAGATCTACCACGAGATCAGAGAGGCTAAACCCTAGAAGCTAGCCTATGGTATGATTGTTGTATGATGAAGTTGTCCTACGGACTAAAACCCTCCGGTTTAAATAGACACCGGAGAGGATTAGGGTTACACAAAGTCGGTTACAATGGTAGGAGATCTTGAATATCCGCATCGCCAAGCTTGCCTTCCATGCCAAGGAAAGTCCCATCCGGACACGGTACGAAGTCTTCAATCTTGTATCTTCACAGTCCTGGAGTCTGGCTGAAGGTATAGTCCGGCTACCCGAACACCCCCTAATCCAGGACTCCCTCAGTAGCCCCTGAACCAGGCTTCAATGACGACAAGTCCGGCGCGTAGATTGTCTTCGTCATTGCAAGGCGGGTTCCTCCTCCAAATTCTTCATAAAAGTTTGTAAACACCAAGAGTAGTGTCCGGCTCTGCAAAATAAGTTTCCACGTATTGCACAGAGAGAATAATATTAACACAAATCTAATCCGCTGACGTATTCCGCAGCGTGACATCACACTACGGCCAAGCCTTTATTCGAATTGTTTTCACTTTTCCACCTCAGCGTGTTTTGCGAGGCGGTTTCCTTGGCACATCTTGTCAAAGCAGAGATCGTGTCCCCTTTATTTACGGGATTCTCATCCATACGGACGTGGGTAACCCAATCGTGCCCGTTAGCATGTCTTCTCGATTAAAGGCGAGTCCCAAACGGTTACGGGGAGGGCTCCTGGTATTCAACCTCTTATAAAGAGACCAAGGCCTTACTCCTTTTCTCCAATCTCAAAACAAGTTCGCCCGTCGCCTCGAGTTCCAACACCCTAGGCTCCAGATTCCAGGCGCTTCGGACCTTCGACAATGTCCGGTTCCGACCTTCAAGGCCGATGGATGCCCTCCTCCGTCACGGAGGAGGACATGCTAAAGTTGAGAGAGGCTAAGTTCTTGACCGCCGAAATTTTGCATAGGTTGCCTGCTCAAAGGCAGGCTACTCCCAGTCCCCAGCCCGATGAGAGCATAGTGTTCATGTCTCACTTCCTTCGGGGGTTAGGCTTCCCGATGGATCCCTTCGTGAGGGGGCTGATGTTCTATTATGGGCTGGAGTTTCATGACATAGCCCCGGAGTCCATCCTCCACATTTCCTCATTCATCGTTGTGTGTGAAGCGTTCCTCCGTGTTACTCCTCACTTCGTATTATGGCTCAAGACTTTTGGAGTGGAGCCGAAGATGATCGAGGGACGGCATGCAGAGTGCGGAGGCGCTGTCATAAGTAAGAATGCTGATGCTCCATGGCCCGAGGGATCCTTTCAAGAGGAGCTCGGCTTGTGGCAACGAGAGTGGTTCTATATCACCGCTCCCAGGAGCACCAAGTGGGTGGCGCCTCCTGCCTTTCGCTCGGGCCCCCCAACACGGCTAGCGTCATGGGTCAACAGAGGATTAGATTGGGGGTTATCCAAAGACGTGCCCTTGTTGCAGGGCCGCATTAGGGATCTCTTAGAAAGAGACCTCAACCTGATCAAGGTGACGCAGGTCATGCTAATTCGCCGAACACTGCCCGGCAAATGTCGCTCCCTTCGTCTGTGGGAGTTTAATCCGGAGGGACCACGAGCTCTCCAGCATTTTATGGGCGCAACGCCCGTGGAGATGTATAAAATGTTCTCCGGATCACAAGCAATGTGTCCGGATTTGACCGAGGACGCAGGTTTAAGCTGCAATCGCCCGGATACTCAAGTAAGTAACCTTGTGCCCGGACTCACTATCCGTAAAATTGTCATAAATTCGCCCCTAAAAGGGCTGTCCTTTTAAACAGGAGTGGATAGCGAAGGCAAAGCTGATCAGGTATCCGGCTCCCTTTCCTGAGACCAGGCCGGATCCCGTGCTAGTCAGGATGTTGAAGATCATGCCTTTGGAAGGAAGTGAGGGGGAGGACAAGGAAACTATGGCCTCCTTAAAGGAGGCTGCTCCGAAGGGAAGAACCGACAATTCCTCTCCTAAGGGGAAGAAGAGGGCCGCCTCTGACGACCCGGAGACCATGGCCTCAAAGCGGGGGGAAAAGTCCTCGTCAGAGGGTCCGATGCCGGGGAGATCCTCGGCCGAACTACGCCCTCAAAGGGATCAGCCCTCCAGCGAGCCGTAAGTAGAGAAAGATTTTCCTTTAGAGGGATGAGAGAAATCCTTGCTTTTATCTAAGAAGATTAACCGAAATTTTACTTTGTAGCTCGGACCTCAGCCCTTCTCAGCAGAGCTCGTCTTCGGGGGATCTTCTTCTGGAGATGATGGAGAGTGGAACGCCTCCCCCTGCCGTACTGCCTGGCGAGGCGGGCGACCCTGAGGTGTCGTCGCGGAGGGTTTCTCTGAATCCAGTAGGGATGGAAGGTAGCCATATGTCCCCCCAAGGTTCTCCGTGTCCGGCCTTCGATGGAGGTCATAGGACGAGTCCAGCACCGTCCGATGCGCGGTCGGAGGAGCTGATGATTCTGCTAGGGCGAGCTTCTATCTCAGAGGAGCACCGTGCATTCATGGGTACGGTGATTGGGAGGATTTCGTCCGCGGAAAGCGGATTGCATGAGGCCGCCAGAAGTTTGCTGACGGGTTTTGAGGTACGTTTAATAATGTACTTCTTTGTCAGTTGCGCATAAACGAGATGCGCCCTGTGTAGATAGTAGCCCCTGAGACTCTGTGCGTTGTCAAAATTGACGGCGCGCAGAGGATCATAATCCCAGGTCTAAAATGTCGCCTTTGTATACAGGTGGCGAAGTGTCTGGAATCGAGCCGAACTGATGATTTTGTCGAACTAAAGCGGCAACTTGACGTGGCAGATGCCGACATCGCGCTCGTCAACGAGCGGCTTGATGAGGCTCAAGGTATGCAATTCCTCGGGCGGCATCTGGTAAGAGGAGCTTTATGCCAGTATCTTACAATGTGTGTGCTTGACGCAGATGGTGCGGCCGCCGTGGAGAGCCTTCGGGCGGAACTTGCCCGAGCTAAGGAACAAGCCAGGAAAAGTGATGCGGCTGCCGAGAAGGCCCTTGAAGAGCTGAGAGACGAATAGGCTGCTCACTGCCGAAGCAAGAAGGAGATGGTCGTGATGGCCGTGAAGTTAAAAGGTGCCGCTGACCATTGCAAGTTTCTTGAGAAAGAAGACCAGGCGAGACAGACAGACTTAGAGAAGGTCGTTGCTGATGCCAAGGACGCTCGCTCTGCGATGAGAGCTGCAAAGGAGGAGTTGCGTCAGGCCGGACAGATTGCGGCTGGAAAGCCCTTTATGTTGCGGAGGAAGTTTTGCGATCCGAAGTTTGCTCCGTTGGACCGGATGTGGAGTGCGGAAGACGCCTATCTGGATTTGGCAGCGAGTGCTGCTGATGCGACCGAATACTTTCGAGATCAAGAAGATCGCGAAGTGGAAAGGCTTTTCTGGTCGCAGTTCCAGAATCCAGAGAGTCCACTGGCAGTGGACGATCGTCTGGCTCAATGGGACGAACTGAATAGATTGTCCGGACTCGCCATGAAGTACGTCATGGGTCATCTATGGTCGGGGAGATCGGAGCCGAAGAGTTATTTCAGCTTGGTGCAGCAATTCCTTGATGCGGTGCCACGTATCAATGCGATGAAGAGGTCAGCATGCATAGAGGGTGCACGGATGGCTCTTGCCCGTGTCAAGACATAATTGGCAGAGATGGAGACCATCGTTGTTGCATCCCGAGATTCAGACAAAAGCCGAGTACCCTCCGAGCACTATTTTCAGGAAGTCCTTGAAGGCGCTCGTGTAATAGAGACGCAGTGCTCGAAGGATGCTATGTTCTGATAGCATATGTAAAGCAATATTTTGATGAATTGTAGTAGCCTTTTATACTTGTGCGTTCAAATATTTGGAACACCTCCTATGCGGCCGTTTTAAGATATATATATATATATACAAAATCTGAAAGATTGCAATCGTTGGCTTCAGCCCCCACGCACATAGTGCGGGGGTGCTCGCAGAAGGCGCATTTTCACACTTAATCCAACGTCTTGGTCCTACAAAGGAGGTGATAGCGCAGCGAGCTAGGCAACCGGACTATAATGCTTTAACACTTTCACTTAGCCATAGGAGCTTGACAATGGGACTATTTAGGTAGCCCCTGGTGGCGACTGCGCTCGCCCGAATTCGGGGCGCATATGTGCCTGGCTGGGAAACGGCCCTTCGTTAATGCGGAGGAATCCTACAGATTCCGGAGAGTCATCGAGTGGTTGACCAGTCTCACGCCATATCATGACAATCGGTTTTCGGCTTTCTCTACTGAGGTGCTCGCCTGGCCGAACCAGGGCACAATCGCAGTAGTTCTCCTAGTGCCGCCTTAGCCGATAGAGCGGAACGTAAGGCGGCCGAACACAGGAGCCGGGCAACCCAGCATTTGACCAAAATCATGAGTCGGAGCTAATGCATATAAGTACAAACTCGCGACGCCGAACACTCCCTAAGGTATTCGGTCTTTATGAGAGCGGGCGAGGTAGCGCTCTGAGGTATAAGCCCCTAGTGTCCAGGTACGCGCAAGAATTCTGACGTGGCCACATGCCAAGACGCCAGCCTCCTCCTTCGTCATAGAACCAGGGGATGTGTATCAACAAGAGACAGTAAAAAAGGTTTATGCTGGGTCTTAATCTGAAAAGAATCCTTGGAACGGGTCCCTACTGCACGTCTGCGCCTGTGTCTCCGTTGTGCCGTATCCTGGACGGGCGCAGCACGACGTTCATCTATAAAAAGAGAGCAACTAAGTTGAAAAAGGGGCGTGCCGAACAAAAGTTATATGAAGTAAACAAAGTGTAAAGTAAAATATGAAGAATTGAGCTTTATTGTCTCTTATTTTATACGTGTGAAGCCCCTAGTGCAGGGGTATATGGCCACTAAGCCTTTATCAATGATACTTTTGTGCCGGACTCGTCTATCCGTGTCTGTGGTCTTAATGACCTGTCCGATGTTCTGGCTGGTGAAGCCATTGTATTGTGGGGCTGTTAAAGCGGCCGCACAATCCTCCGCTTGGGGGAGGTGTTCTCACTGCTTCCCCTTTAAGGAGATGATGCCGCGTGGACCGGGCATCTTAAGCGTAAGAGATGCATAATGCGGTATTGCGTTAAAGCGGGCGAAAGCTTCGCGTCCCAGTAGTGCTTGATAGCGACTTGAGAATGGGACGATGTGGAAAGTCAGCTTTTCACGACAGAAGTTATCGGCAGAGCCAAAAATAACCTCGAGCTGGAGAAAACCCATGCAATGGGTGTCCGGACCTGGCGTTACTCCTTGAAAGGAGGTTTTGCTATGGCGAATTCTTTTTGGGTCGATCCCCATGTGGCGGATTGAGTCCTGATATATCAGGTTGAGTCCGATGCCACCGTCCATAAGGACATTTGAAAACTGGAGTCCGCCAATTATTGGATCGAGTACCAGGGCAGTCCAGCCTGGGTTCCTGACACTTCTAGAATAATCCAGATGATCGAAGATGATTAGTTTTGAAACCAGCGGCGGGATTCCTTTTGGGATAGGCCGTGGGGCGCGTACCTTTATGGGCGCCGCACGTTTTGTTATGTGGAGTAAGTTTACTGTTTTTACTTCTTGTGGGAAATTCTTTTGTTTCCTGGTACTCTGCTTTTGAGGTTCGTCCTCGTCTTCGCTTGGTTTGTCGAGCCCCTTGTGTTCGGCGTTGAGTCTGCCCGATTGTTTGAAAACCCAACAATCTCTGTGGGTATGGTTGGCAGGCTTTCCTAGAGTGCTGTGTATTTGACATATCCTATCCAAGATTTTGTTTAGGTTGGATAGGTCGTCCCTGTTATCTTGGAGGGGCGGCTTTTTCTGATTCTGTCGTGAGCTTTTGAATCCGGCGTTGACTGCCGTGCTCTTTGGACTTTTTTCCTTAGTCCGGCGACAGTCCTTATTGCATCGCGGTTTTCCGTTTCCATCCCTAGTTTCGGATGTACTTGGGTCACTGGTGCTGCATCTTGCCAACCAGCTGTCCTCTCCTGCGCAAAAGCGGGTCATGAGGCTTGTTAGTGCGTCCATTGTTCTTGGCTTTTCTTGGCCGAGGTGTCTGGCGAGCCATTTGTCTCGTACATTATGCCTGAAAGCCGCTAAGGCTTCAGCGTCCGGACAGTCGACTATCTGATTCTTTTTAGTAAGAAATCTATTCCAGAATTGCCGAGCTGACTCTCCGGGCTGTTGAGTTATGTGACTAAGATCGTCTGCATCCAGAGGGTGGACATAGGTCCCTTGAAAATTTGCTCGGAGAGCGTCCTCGAGCTCTTCCCAACTTAAGATTGTGTTTTCAAGAAGGCTTTTGAGCCAATGCCGGGCTGGCCCTTTAAGCTTGAGGGGTAAGTATTTTACGGTGTGGAGGTCATCTCCTCTAGCCATATGTATGTGGAGGATATAATCCTCGATCCAGACTCCAGGGTCTGTTGTTCCATCATATGCCTCTATGTTTACGGGTTTGAATCCCGCTGGAAATTCATAATCCAGGACCTCATCGGTGAAACATAGGGGGTGTGCGGCACCCCTGTATTTGGGTGTGCCGAATTTTGATAATGGCTTTACTGCATTGCTTACGAGGGCTTGCTTTCTTGGCCCGTAAATGGACCTGGCTGGGCCATGATGCGAATCCTTAAGTGGGTCGCATGCCGGCTTAAGTGTGGCGCTGCTTGCCGCTTTATGCTGGCCATGGGGTCGTCTATCCGCCCGTGTGGCTTTCTTGTTTTTGGAATGTGAGGGCTCTAAGGCCTCCTCGTCGAATTCAGGCAGTAGCTTTCTCTTTGGATAGCTTTTAGTGCGGCGACTGTCGCTGTATTTATCTGCGGTATTGATTACTTTACTCCATCTGATCCTGAGTGCATCTTCCGTAGTTTTTAGCTTCCGCTTCTGCTTTTTTAGGCTGCGTGCGGTTGCAACGAGCCGTTTGTGGAGGTTCTTATGCTTCGTGGGCTTGTCTGGCATAGGGTCATCCGGAATGCCATTTTCGCCGGGGGAGGGATGTTCGGTTTCTCTATCCGGGTTGTCCTGTTGGGACGGTTGCTCTAAGGCATGCTCGTCGTCTACCGGCTCATCCTGCTCTATGGCTGGGTCTTTATCGAGGCGGGGCTTGGGTCGGCGTTTACGCCGACGCTTTGATTGTTTTTCGAGAGATCGACCCCTCTTTCCATCCTCGTTTTCCTCGTTGTTGCTTCCTTTAGGGGTATCCACCATGTACACATCGTGAGATGAGGTGGTTGTCCAATGCCCTATAGGCATTGGTTCTTGGTTGTCTCCTGCATCGTCGTCCATACCGTCGATGTCTTCGGAGTCGAAGTCAAGCATGTTGGTTAAGTCGTTGACAGTGGCTACGAAGTGGGTGGTGGGTGGGTTTTGAATTTCTTCATCATCGGAATCCCATCCTTGCTGACCGTAGTCCGGCCAAGGCTCTCCTGATAAAGAGAGAGACTTTAGCGAATTCAGGATGTCGCCGAAGGGCGAGTGCTGAAAGATGTCTGCGGTGGTGAACTCCATTATCGGCGCCCAATCGGATTCGATCGGCAGGGGCGCAGGGGGCTCAGAGTTCGGAAAGGAATTCGGCTCATCGGAGTCACGGGCCATGCGGAGTGCGGGGCTGGAGTTCGGCTCGATCGCCTCTAAGATCGCAGCCCCTGAGGCAGCGTCCAACCGTTGATCCTCGATTGGCGCAGTAGGCTCCGAATCAATGGTCGGAACCGATGCGTGTGCGGCCTCCAAGGCGCTGTTCGGCGGCAGAGCTATATCATGCACATTGAGACAGTGCGGCGCGCTTGGCTGTGGCTTGAATCCGTCGAAGATCAAGTCCCCGCGGATGTCAGCCATGTAGTTTAGGCTTCCAAACCTGACTTGATGGCCAGGGGCGTAGCTTTCGATCTGCTCAAGGTGGCCAAGCGACTTGGCCCGCAGTGCGAAGCCGCCAAAGATGAAGATCTGTCCGGGGAGAAAAGTCTCACCCTGGACTGCATCGTTGTTGATGATCGAAGGAGCCATCGGGCCTAAAGGCGACGACACAGAGGAACTCTCAATGAAAGCACCAATGTCGGTGTCAAAACCGACGGATCTCGGGTAGGGGGTCCCGAACTGTGCGTCTAGGCCGGATGGTAACAGGAGGCAAGGTACACGATGTTTTACCCAGGTTCGGGCCCTCTTGATGGAGGTAAAACCCTACGTCCTGCTTGATTAATATTGATGATATGGGTAGTACAAGAGTAGATCTACCACGAGATCAAGGAGGCTAAACCCTAGAAGCTAGCCTATGGTATGATTGTTGTATGATGAAGTTGTCCTACGGACTAAAACCCTCCGGTTTAAATAGACACCGGAGAGGATTAGGGTTACACAAAGTCGGTTACAATGGTAGGAGATCTTGAATATCCGCATCGCCAAGCTTGCTTTCCACGCCAAGGAAAGTCCCATCCGGACACGGGACGAAGTCTTCAATCTTGTATCTTCACAGTCCTGGAGTCCGGCTGAAGGTATAGTCCGGCTACCTGAACACCCCCTAATCCAGGACTCCCTCACCCCACGCATATAATGCGGAGGTGCTCGCGAAAAACGCATGTTCACACTTAACCCAACGTCTTGGTCATATTAAGGAGGTGCTAGCGTAGCGAACGAGGCAACCGGACTATAATGCTTTAACACTTTCACTTGGCCATAGGAGTTTGACAGTGGGGCTACTAGATAGCCCCTGGTGGCTCCGCACTCTCCCGATCGCGGGGTGCGTACATGCCTAGCCGGAAAACGGCCCTTTGTTAAGGCAGAGGAATTCTAACATTCCGATAGGTCATCGAGTGGTTGACCAGTCTCATGCTATATCATGACAGTCAGTTTTTGGCTTTCTCTACTGAGGTGTTCGTCCGGATGAACCAGGGCACAATGGCACTACTTCTCCTGGTGCTACCTTAGCCGATAAAGCGGAATGTAAGGCACCAAAACACAGGAGCCGGGCAAACCCAACATTTGACCAAAGACAATGATTCGGAGCTGATGCATATAAGGCCAAACTCGCGATGCCGAACACTCCCTAAGGTATTCGGTCTTTATGGTATAAACCGGGCCTAAATAGTTCCCTTTGTAAGAAGCCCCTTGTGTCCAGGTACGTGCATTATTCTGACGTGGCCACATGCCAAGACGTCAGCATCCTTCTCAACTGTGCTGAGAATTCGGTGGATGTGTATCAACAAGAGACAGTAAAAAAGGTTTACGCAGGGTCTTAATCTAAAAAGAATCCTTGGAGCGGGTCCCTGTTGCACGTCTGCGCCTGTGTCTCCGTTGAGCCGTATCCTGGATGGGTGTAGCACGATGATCATCTGTAAAAGAGATGAACTTAGGTGAAAAAGTTGTCGTGCAAAAAGATAGTTTTTAAAGAAACCATGTATAATTCAAGATGAGTAAAAATTGCCACTTGTCTGCGCACGTTGAGCCCCTTGTATTTGTAATGGGGGTGTGATCATTGATCCGGTATGAATTACATGCAGCTGCGCCGGACTCGTCTAACCGTGTCCGAGGTCTTGACGACCTGTTAAATGCTTTAGTTGGTCAGGCTGTTTTTAGTGTGCGGCTGCCAAGGCAGCCGCACTCTCTTAGGTGCGCAAAGATCACTTAATACTTCTGTTCACTGTAATGATGCCACGTGGGCCGGGCATCTTGAGTGTGAGGGAAGCGTAGTGCGGTATTGCATTAAAGCGAACGAAAGCTTCGTGGCCGAGTAGTGCTTGATAGCCACTTTGGAATGGAGCGATGTGGAAGGTTAAATGTTCGCTACGGAAGTTATCGAGGAATCCAAATATAACCTTTAGTAGCAGGGAGCCCGTGCAATGAGCCCCTGGGCCTGGCGTTACTCCTTTAAAGGTAGTATTGCTTTGGCAAATTTTTGTTGGGTCTATCCCCATTTCGCGGATTGTATCCTGGTATATCAGGTTTAGACTGCTGCCACCGTCCATCAAGACTCGTGTGAAGTGGTATCCGTCAATTATTGGGTCTAATACCAGGGCAGCCCATCCTGCACGCCGGATACTTGCTGAGTAAACACGGTGGTCGAAAGTGATCGGTTGAGACGACCAGTGGCAGGACTCTGCGGTGATAGGCCCTTGGGCATATTTTTCTGGGAATGCCGTTTTGTTTCTTCCCTTGATCACGTGTAACACGTTTACTGTTTTGACTTCTGGTGGAAATTTCTTTTGTTCCCCAGTGTCTTGCTTGAGAGGCTCATCCTCGTCTTCGCTTGGTGTATCCTCCCCCTTGTGTACGGCATTGAGCTTGTCGGACTGCTTGAAGACCCAACATTCTCTGTGGGTATGATTAGCGGGTTTACCAGGGGTGCTATGGATCTGACATATTTGGTCCAGAATTTTGTTTAGGCTGGACAGTTCGTCTCTGGCGCCTTTAGAGGGCGGCTTTTGCTGACCTGGCCGAGAGCTTTTGAATCCGGCGTTTACTGCCGTGCTCTTCGTGTTGTCTTCTTTATTCCGGCGTTTGTTATTGCTGTTGCGCCATGATTTCCCATTTCCGTCTCTAACTTCGGATGTACTGGGGTCGCTGGTGCTGCATCTGGCTAGCCAGCTATCCTCGCTCGCGCAAAATCAGGTCATGAGGCTTGTTAATGCTGCCATTGTTCTTGGCTTTTCTTGGCCGAGGTGTCTGGCAAGCCATTCGTCACGGACGCTATGCTTAAACGCTGCCAAGGCTTCGGCGTCCGGACAGTCGACAATTTGGTTCTTTTTAGTATGAAACATGTTCCAAAGCTTTCGGGCTGACTCTCCGGGCTGTTGAGTTATATGACTCAAATCATCCGTGTCCGGAGGTCGTACATAAGTCCCTTGAAAATTTGCCCGAAAGGCGTCTTCGAGCTCTTCCCAACTTCCAATGGAGCTTTCGAGGAGGCTCTTAAGCCAGTGCCGAGCTGGCCCTTTGAGTTTGAGGGGTAAATACTTAATGGTGTGGAGATCATCTCCCCGAGCCATGTGGATATGGACAATATAATCCTCAATCTAGACCCCAGGGTCTGTTGTTCCATCGTATGCCTCTATGTTTACAGGTTTGAATCCCTCTGGAAATTCATGGTCCAGCACCTCATCGGTGAAACATAGGGGGTGTGTGGCACCCCGATATCTGGGTGTACCGCGTTGTTCGGATGTTTGTTGTGTTGCATCGTATGCTGGAGCACGCTTGCGTGGTCCATAGATGGATCTGGTTTCGCCCTCCTTTTGATGTGAGCCCTCGCGTAGACCGCGTATTGGCTTATGTGCGGTGTTGCTTGCCACTTTATGTTGGCCGTGAGGTCACCTATCCGGCCAGATGGCTGTTTTAATTTTTGGTTGTGTGGGGTCTGAGGCCTCCTCATCGAATTAAGGTAGCAACTTCCGCTTTGGGTAGCTCTTGGTGGGGTGATTGCCGCCGTACTTCGCTGTTGTGTTGAGTACTTTACTCCATCTGATTTGGAGTGTGTCCTGCGCAGCCTTGAGCCTTTGCTTCTGCTTTTTTAGACTCCTCGCGGTGGCAACAAGCCTTTGGCAGGCATTCTGCTGCTCTGGGTGCTTGTCTGGCGTTATGTCGTCCGGACTATCATCTTTGACAGAATTGGTTTGTCCGGTTTGATTCTCCATATTGTCGTGGTCTGGGGGTGGTTCGCCCTGCTCCAACGCTGGGTCTGTATGATCGTTATGTTTGCTGAGGCGGGATTTGGGGCGGCGCTTGCGCCGCTGCTTTGACTGCTTCTCGAGGGAACAAGCGTCCTTCTGTTCCTCGTCGTCATCTTCTTTTGGTGTGTCCACCATGTATACGTCATATGATGAGGTGGATGTCCAGTACCCTGTGGGCGGTGGTTCCTCTTCGCCTCCCGCATCGTCGTCCATATCATCGATGTATTTGGAGTCGAAGTCAAGCATGTCGGTTGAGTCATCGAAAGTGGCTATTAAGTGGGTGGTGGGTGGGCGTCAAATTTCTTCGTTGTCTGCATCCCAATCCTGTTGGCCATAATCCGGCTAGGGCTCTCCTGACAAAGAGAGAGACCTTAGTGAATTCAGAATGTCGCCGAAGGGCGAGTGCTGAAAGATATCCGCGGCGGTGAATTCCATGATCCGCGCCCAATCGGAATCGATTGGCCGAGGCGCGGGCGGTTCGGAGTCAGAAAAAGAGTCCGACACCTTGGGGTCACGGTCTGCGTAGAGGATTAGGCTGGTGTTCGGCTCGATCGTCGTTGAGACTACAGCCCCTGAGGCGGTGTCTAACCACCCGTCCTCGATGGGCGCAGTTGGCTCTGAGCTAAGGGTCAGAGCTGATGCAGGCGCGGCCGCTGGGGTACTATTCGGCGGCAGAGCTAGGTCATACCCATCGTGATAGTGCGGCGCGCCCGGCTGTGGCTCGAATCCGTCGAAGATCAAGTCTCCGCAGATGTCGGCCGTGTAGTTCAAACTTCCGAACCTGACCTGATGGCCAGGGGCGTAGCTTTCAATCTGCTCCAGATGGCCAAGCAAATTAGCTCGCAGTGCAAAGCCGCCGAATACGAAAATCTGTTCGGGGAGAAAAGTCTCACCCTGGACCGCATCGCTATCGATGATAGTAGGAGCCATCAAGCCTAACGGCGACGACACAGAGGAACTCTCAATGAAAGCACCAATGTCGGTGTCAAAACCGGCGGATCTCGGTTGGGGGTCCCGAACTGTGCGTCTAGGCCAGATGGTAACAGGAGGCAGGGGACATGATGTTTTACCCAGGTTCGGGCCCTCTTGATGGAGGTAAAACCCTACATCCTGCTTGACTGATATTGATGATATAGGTAGTACAAGAGTAGATCTACCACAAGATCAGAGAGGCTAAACCCTAGAAGCTAGCCTATGGTATGATTGTATGTTGTGGTTGTTGTCCTACGGACTAAAACCCTTCGGTTTATATAGACACCGGAGAGGGTTAGGGTTACACAAGGTCGGTTACAAAGGAGAAGATATCCATATCCGTATTGCCTAGCTTGCCTTCCACACCAAGTAGAGTCCCATCCGGACACGAGACGAAGTCTTCAATTTTGTATCTTCATAGTCTAATAGTCCGGGCAATGGAGATAGTCCGGCTGTCCAGAGACCCCCTAATCCAGGACTCCCTCAACGTTCTTCGGAGGATTCCAATCGAGAATAGCCTGAACTAATTCCGGGTTGACGGCAATACCATCCTTGGAGATGACATGCCCAAGATAGGTTACTTCGGGGAGCCAGAATTCACACTTGGAATACTTAGCATACAGTTGATGCTCTCGTAGCTTTTCCAGCACAAGACGAAGATGTTCAGCATGTTCTTCTTTGTTCTTGGAAAATACAAGGATATCATCCAGATAAACCACGACGAACTTGTCGAGGTAATCCATGAATATATAGTTCATTAGACGAGAGAAGGTGGCGGGAGCATTCGTTAAGCCGAATGACATGATGGTGTACTCATATGATCCATACCGGGTCACGAAGGCGGTTTTTGGGATGTCCTCTTCACGAACACGGATCTGGTGGTAACCCAACCTCAAGTCGAGTTTGGAGAACACTGAAGAACCAGCCAGTTGATCATAAAGATCATTGATCCGAGGAAGAGGATATTTATTCTGAATGGTATCTTGGTTTATAGGACGGTGGTCTTGGACTAATCGGTTTGTCCCATCCTTCTTCTTAACAAAGAGAGAAGGTGCTCCCCAAGGAGAGCAACTTGGGCGAATGAAACCTTTGACAAGAGATTTGTCGATTTCCTCCTTAAGCTCAATGAGTTCATGTGGCGGCATCTTGTAGGGTCGTTTGGCTATAGGTGTGGTGCCGAGTTTCAAGTCGATGATGAATTCGACAGCTCTAGCAGGGGGAATCCCTAGAAGTTCTTCTTGGAAGACATCTTGGAATTCATGAACGACGAGAATGTTTTCAATGCCCTCGAGTGGTGCATCGTTCAACGCATTCAAGGCATAAAGCCGTGCCTCGGTGTTCTGAACTAGATGAGCTTGGTAAGCTATTATTTCATCAGAAGGGTGTAGCAGATGGACGACCTTAGTGGCGCAAACTATAGAAGTAGTATGTGCTTTCAACCAATCCATTTCCAGAATGAGGTCGATGTTAGACGACTTCAGGATAATGGGAGAGGCATAGAATTCCAGCCCTTCGATTTCCACGGGGACGTCGATGCCAACCAGTGAGGTTTGACATTGTCCCACGAGGGTTTTTACCAATACCGAAGTGTTCATCTCCTCACATTTAATGTCATGCTTGTATGCAAAATCTTCTGACATGAATGAATGTGATGCTCCTGAATCGAATAAAACAGATGCAGGTACTGAATTTACGAGGAGTGTACCCATCACAGTAGCAGGCTGGTCTTGAGCTTCATTAAGATCAACGTGGTTGGCATGAACACGACCATAAGACCTGGCATTGTTGTTGCGAGGTTGGTTGTTTCCACGGCCAGCTGCAGGGAGGGCCAGTTGATTCTGGTTCTGGTTGCATTCCCTAGCACGGTGTCCTGGTTGACCACACCTGAAGCACAAACCATTATTGGGAGTGGGAACAGGAGCTTGGGGTGGTGGAGCTGGAAGCCTTGGCTGCCTAGTTGGAGGAGCAGGCAGACGAGGTGCAGCATAGGACTGCCTTGGGCAGGTGCAGTTGGCTGGTACATGCTGTTGGGAATCCATATCTTACGCTTCTGCGAAGACGAGCCCGAAGATGAGCCCGTGTCACGGTTGCGCCTGTGAGAGCTCTGGTATTCCTGCAGACCAGTTTCGACATTGATGGCCTTGTTCACCAGGGTGGCGAAATCAGTGAAGTCATGTGCTAGAAGTGCGAGCTTGATATCAGCTTGAAGGCCATCATGGAACTTCTCCTGTCTGCGTGCATCAGTTGCAATGTCTTCTTCCGCATAGTGGGACAGATCCAGAAACTCCCGCTAATAAGCTTCCATAGTTTTGTTGCCTTGGGTGAGGCTGCGGAACTCGCGCTTCTTACGGTCCATGACTCCCTAAGGAATGAAGCAGGCACAGAAAGTAGCTTGGAAGTCTGGCTAGGTGATGATTGTTCCAGTTGGCAGAGTACGCCTGTGACTGACCCACCATTGAGCAGCGGGTCCCTTCAAGAAGAAGGAAGCAAAGGTGACATAGCTGGCAGGGGCTACATCAACAGACTCCATCTCATAGGTGATGTCACAGAGCCAGTCGTCAGCATCCAGAGGCTGAGTTGAGCTGCGGTACACAGTTGAGTTCAGGCGCATGAAATCCTGCAAAGTTACTGGGGTTGGCTGCTGGTTCATATTGGGGCGAGGAAACTGAGCCATCATATTCTCCATGAACTGACAATTCATCTCAAGCTGTTGGATCATACCAGCCATGTACTCAAGCTGTTGGATCATACCACGACCACCTGGTCTAACCATCCTACTAATATACAACAGGGGTAGTTCAGCATTGAGAAATTTGCAAAGACAAGAATCATTCATGATGAAACATGCACAACGAAAGCAGCACGATAGATACTACATAGTAGTCGGCACATCTTACAAAAGAGATCATGCATAGAGTTTAGTACACAGAGTTCAGTACATAGACTAAGACATCATAGGCGGCACGCAGGCTCGCGGCGAATGCATCTAACACTAACAAGCAAGTCTACATCAGTCCCACGCGGTACTATGGAGGTAGCTGTAGCCTGAAAGCTGGTAGTGTGGCATCGGGAACTCCATGTCGGCAACCTGGGGTCCGCGAGTACTCTGGTGCAGAACCCGATGCTCAAGTGGCAGAAGAGGACCAAGTGCAGGAGAGTAGCCTCTCACATCTGGCCAACCGACACCCTGGGGCATCACGGTCCTGGCTGGGTAGATCGCAGAACGCGGCAGATCACCAGATCGGATAGAGGGGTGCAATAGCGTTAGAGCACGATACAGGTGATGACGGGTGGTGTACAACTCGTGGCGAAGAGCTCGGTTAGCTCTATCCAGCCCATCAGCATGCAGAACCAGGTTCTGATGGTAGAAGGGCTCTCGGGTGATAGTGGAGTAGGCCGCAGTGTAGTATCCCTCCGCACCAACATCGGATGCGATAGCAATGTGCCTGAAGGGGGAGGTGTCCAACTCCTGATACTCTCCACGAAGATGTGTCAGAGCAGCATAAGCAGCATCGTGGACCGCCATGTCGATAGTCACTCCAACACCATGAGCAATGTGCAGCACGGTAGTGGAGTCATACTCCCGGGAGTAGAGGTGGACGACGTCATGGTACTGCTCCTGGTTGAAGTCCTGGTACTCCTCGTAGACAGTGTACTCAGGGTGCCAGCGATAACCCAGATAGGTCATCATCTCAACCAACACAACAGGTGATCCTGAGGCACCAATGGCCGTCATGTGGCGCACGACCTGCCTCGTGGGTTCCATCTGAAAACAAAGATGTTTTCACAGGAGTCAAATGACAATGTGGATAATGTTCAAATACTGCTCTAAAGAATAACTAGGGCTTATCCATCATTGGGGTGAACGTGGTCACGGGATCCTAATGTTAGAGTTAGTGAAATCGTTTAACCCGGGTAGGAGAGAGTTCAGAGTCCCAGAGTAAGGATCGAGGAGTAAAAGATCCTAATACCACCCAGATGGTGACGTGGGCCCGTAAGGCACACAGCCATGTTAGTAAAAGTTTTGTAATGACTAGACTCAACTTCGGCCAAGGAGTGTGGAAGGGGGATTCCTATAGGCAGTCGGCTCTGATACCAACTTGTGACGCCCCTGATTCGACCATACACTAATCATACACGCAAACGTGTACGATCAAGATCAGGGACTCATGGGAAGATATCACAACACAACTCTACAAATAAAATAAGTCATACAAGCATCATATTACAAGCCAGGGGCCTCGAGGGCTCGAATACAAGAGCTCGATCATAGACGAGTCAGCGGAAGCAACAATATCTGAGTACAGACATAAGTTAAACAAGTTTGTCTTAAGAAGGCTAGCACAAACTGGGATACAGATCGAAAGAGGTGCAGGCCTCCTGCCTAGGATCCTCCTAAACTACTCCTGGTCGTCGTCAGCAGGCTGCACGTAGTAGTAGGCACCTCCTGAGTAGTAGTAGTCGTCGTCGACGGTGGCATCTGGCTCCTGGGCTCCAGCATCTGGCTGCAGCAATCGAGTATAGAAAGGGGAAAAGAGGGAGCAAGGCAACCATGAGTACTCATCCGAAGTACTCGCAAGCAAGGAGCTACAGTACATATGTATGCATTGGTATCAAAAGGATTAAGGGTATCATATGTGGACTGAACTACAGAATGCCGGAATAAGAGGGGGATAGCTAGTCCTACCAAAGACTATGCTTCTGGTAACCTCCATCTCGCAGCAGGAGAAGAGAGTAGATGGTAAGTTCACCAAGTAGCATCGCATAGCATAAACCTAACCGATGATCCTCCCCTCGTCGCCCTGTGAGAGAGCAACCACCGGTTGTATCTGGCACTTAGAAGGGTGTGTTTTATTAAGTATCTGGTTCTAGTTGTCATAAGGTCAAGGTACAACTCCAAGTCGTCCTGTTACCGAAGATCATGGATATTCGAATAGATTAACTTCCCTGCTGGGGTGCACCACATAACCCAACACGTTGATCCCATTTGGCCGGACACACTTTCCTGGGTCATGCCCGGCCTCGGAAGATCAACACGTCGCAGCCCTACCTAGGCACAACAGAGAGGTCAGCACGCCGGTCTAAATCCTATGGCGCAGGGGTCTGGGCCCATCGCCCATTGCACACCTGCATGTTGCGTACGCGGCCGGTGAGCAGACCTAGCCTCCCTTATACAAGAGTAGGCGTTCCAGTCCAACCCGGCGCGCGCCGCTTAGTCGCTAACGTCATGAAGGCTTCGACTGATACCACGACGTCGAGTGCCCATAATTGTCCCCGCGTAGATGGTTAGTGCGTATAGGCCAGTAGCCAGACTCAGATCAAATACCAAGATCTTGTTAAACATGTTATTTTGAAATAACCGCGAACATCGACCAGGGCCAGGCCCACCTCTCTCCTAGGTGCTCTCAACCTGCCCTGTCGCTTCGCCACAAAGATCCACTCAGAGGGCCGTCGGGACAAATGTCCTTTCGGACCCAATCCGTGAATCACTCGCGGGTACTCCTACGAGCCGACCCGTCTTTAGTCTCCACAAGTATCATATATTATGTATATAAGTATATACCCGTGATCACCTCCCGAGTGATCACGGCCCGATAGTATAGCATGGCAGACGGACAAGAAAGTATGGCCAGTGATGATAAACTAGCATCCTATACTAAGCATTAGGATTGCAGGTAAAGTTAACAACAGTAGTAGCAAGGACAGGCTATACATTAGGATAGGATTAATGGAAAGCAGTAACATGCTACACTACTCTAATGCAAGCAGTATAGAGAGTAGAGTAGGCGATATCAGGTGATCAAGGGGGGCTTGCCTGGTTGCTCTGGCAAGAGAGAGGGGTCGTCAACACCGTAGTCATACTGGGTAGCAGCGGCGTCGGTCTCGGTGTCTAGCGAGAGAAGAGGGGGAAAACAATAAATATTAAGCAAACATATGCATAGTGATGCATGACATGACAAGTATCGGTGCTAGGGGTGCCCTAATGCGGTACGAGGCGGTACCGGTGAAGGGGGAAAACATCCGGGGAAGTATTCCCGGTGTTCCGCGTTTTTTGGACAGATGAACCGGAGGGGGAAAGTTGCGTGTTTGCTATGCTAGGGATGCGTGGCGGACGAACGGGCTGCATATCCGGATTCGTCTCGTCGTTCTGAGCAACTTTCATGTAGAACGTATTTTCATCCGAGTTATGGATTAAAATATATGATTTTCTAAAGATTTAAATCATTTTCTGATTTTAATTATTTATTTAAATCCAACATTATCCAAAACAGTGTTTGATGACGCAAGCATGACATCAGAGTGATGTCAGTAGGTCAACTAGTCGGTTGACCAGTCAAACCAGACAGGTGGGTCCAGTGGGACCCACATGTCATTGTCTAGGCCACTAACAGGGGGTTTAGTCTAACTAATTTGGGTTAATTAGTGGGTGGGACCCAGTAGTCAGTGACTATTTAGTTAATTAACTTAATTAATGAAATAATTAGCATTTTATTTATTTACAAAATGTTTTAAATGACATGGGCCCGCATGTCAGTGGCAGTAGCTGCCACATCAGCGCACTTAACCTCGGTCAACATGGCCAGTTGGGGCCCCCAGGCCCATAGGCAGTGACCCAGGGGTGGGCCCCGGTGTGCCAGCTCAGCGGAGCCGCCGGAGTAGCTCCGGCGAGCTCGCACGCAGCGACCGAACGCCGGCGTGCGTCGGGATTCACCTACGGGGCACCAAATCGAGCGCGTCCGGGCGCGTTGGAACGGCAAGACGATGATGCGTCGGTTCGAGGTGGTTTGGCGAGCTGCCGTGGCCGGAGAAGGGCGCATCAAGCTCATCGCCGGCGAGGGGTTTCGGGCGAGCAACGGCAACGGCGATGCGGCGCGCTACTGGGCAAACAGAAGAGCGGGGCGAAGCCTACGCGCGTGCGAGCACAACGGCACGAGCCCGTGACCATTTGGTCACCGGAGACTCGTCGCCGACGAGCTCCGCGGCGGCACGCTCGGGCGCTCGTCGAGCTAGGGGCTAGCGGCCACGGATAAGTGCGTGAGTGAGCATGTTGCGTTCCTGGAAGCACCAGGAACATGATGACGTGCTCAGGCGAGCATAACGGAGAGCATGGCCACGGCGGCGAGGCGATCCGCGGCGACGGGCTCACGCAACGGCGACGACGATGCTACGGTACGCGAGGGGCTTAACGAGGAGGAACAGGAGGCGGGGGAGCTCACTGTGCGGCACGCAAGATGGCCCGTGGTGGTTTAGTAGCAGCAGGGGCGTCACCGGAGTTGGTGAAGAGCGGCGGCGTAGCTTGTCGGAGCAGAGGGGGAAGACGGCGGTGTCATGGGTGCTGTGGTGGCTCCGAGCTCCAACTGCGGCCACCGTTGGACGAGGAAGACGAAGGCGGAGACGAAGGACACGTAGGCGCGGCGAGGCGAGGGCTGTGGCCGCGCGTTTCACGGTGGTGGGTTCATGGCGGCGTCGGATGTGATGGGGGGAACGAGGGGGAGCGAGGTGGATCTGAGGGGAGGGCGCAGGAACCGAGGGAGAGAGTGGGGCGAGTGGGAGGAGGGGTATAGGAGGCGAAGGTGTGGCGGCCTTATCCCCTCCTCGACTCCGGCGAGGGGGTGCGGCAGGGGCGCGCCCTGTTCCGACCCGGTCGGGGGAACAGGGAAGGGGACGAGGCAGGGGAGTGAGGCCGGGTGTGGCCAGCTGGGCCAGGTGGGTCGACCGGCCTGTGAGCTGGGCCACCTGGTCCAGCGGGCTTCCTTTTTTGTTTTTGTAATTTCTTTCCTTTATTTATTTTCCTTTTCTATTTTATTTAGTTTAGGGCATTTAGGTATTTTGTAAAATTGTGTCTGCTACACCATAATTACCTATGCCATTTTTGGCACTGACCGAACATTTTTGTTTCAACTTTTAAAAACTTTTGTTGTTTGCCATTTTTCTGAATTGATTTTTGAATCGGTTTGAACTTACGAAAGTTTAGCAACAGTAATCACAGATGACATGGCATCATTAGGAGAGTTTTACTATAGCCTAATTATCCGGGCGTTACACCTTGTTAGTGGGATCGACCACTTCCAACGGTGCGGTGGAAACTTTAAGACCATCAAGCAAATTCTTATGCATGCCTTTGACCTCGGCCGTCATGGAGGTTCTCAATGTGTCCAAGGCCACATTGAACTCCTCACGAGAGACCGAGGATCCCTCATCGGCCGCAAGCAAAGGGGGACTCGCACCGGAGTGCTCCTCCACCTTATCTAAGGTGTCAACCATACTCTTCAGACGGCAAAGTCCTTAATAAAGAGACGAGGCTCTGATGCCAATTGAAAGGATCAAAATGGTTGACTGGAGGAGGGGTGAATAGGAAACTAACAATTTTTATCCTTTCTTTACCAAATTAAATTTAGCATCAAAATAGGTTGTCTAGATGTGCAACTAGGTGAGCAACCTATATGATGCAACAACAACTAGCACACAAGCAAGCAAGGGCTACAACACAATATAAGCTTGCGCAAGTAAAGGTAAGAGATAACTAAGAGTGGAGCCAGTGGAGACGAGGATGTGCTACCGAAGTTCCTTCCCTTTGAGAGAAAGTACGTCTCCGTTGGAGCGGTGTGGAGGCACAATGCTCCCCAAGAAGCCACTAGGGCCACCGTATTATCCTCACGCCCTCACACAATGCGAGATGTCGTGATTCCACTATTGGTGCCCTTGGAGGCGGCGACCGAACCTTTACAAACAAGGTTGGGGCAATCTCCACAACTTAATCAGAGGCTCCCAACGACACCATGAAGCTTCACCACAATGGAATATGTCTCCGCGATGACCTCGGCCATCTAGGGTGCTCAAGCACCCACGAGTAACAAAATCCGCAAGTGATTAGTGGGGGGAATCAAATTTCTCTTGGTGGAAGTGTATATCCGGGCCTTCTCAACCAATCCCTGGAAAATCAACAAGTTTGATTGGCTAGGGAGAGAGATCGGGCGAAAATGGAGCTTTGAGCAACAATGGAGCTTAGGGAGGGAAGAGGTGATATTCTTGGGGAACAAGACCCCCTTTATATAGTGGGGGAAAAGATCCAACCGTTACCCACTCACTCAGCCTGCGACACGTGGTACTACCGCACACGCTCGCGGTACTACCTCAAGGGGTTGCGGTACTACCGCTCGCGTGGTAGTGACCAGACAAGGTCCTGTTGCATATAGCAACGAGCGGTAGAACCACCGGAGCTGTACTACCACACGACCATGCGGTAGCAGGGTTCAACTAGGGTGGGAAAACGCACAGACTAAATAAATTTTGTCCGTGACTACTTCCGCTGAGTTTGGGACGTGCGAAAATCTGGCACGGTACTACCTGATACGTCTCCAACGTATCTACTTTTCCAAACACTTTTTCCCTTGTTTTGGACTCTAACTTGCATGATTTGAATGGAACTAACCCGGACAGACGCTGTTTTCAGCAGAATTACCATGGTGTTATTTATGTCTAGGAGCAAACGTTCTCGGAATGACCTGAAACTTCACGGAGACACTTTTCAGAAAATAAGAAAAATACCTGCCAAAGATGAAGGCCAGGGGGGCACCATCTTGCCATGAGGGTGGGGGAGCGCCCCCCTACCTCGTGGGCCCCCTGTTGCCTCTCCGACTCCAACTCCACCTCCATATATTGAGTTTCGATGAGAAAAAAATCAAAGAGAAGAAACCATCGCGTTTTACGATATGGAGCCGCCGCAAAGCCCTAAAACCTCTCGGGAGGGCTGATCTGGAGTCCGTTCGGGGCTCCAGAGAGGGGAATCCGTCGCCATCGTCATCATCAACCATCCTCCATCACCAATTTCATGATGCTCACCGCCGTGCGTGAGTAATTCCATTGTAGGCTTGCTGGACGGTGATGGGTTGGATGGGATCTATCATGTAATCGAGTTAGTTTTGTTAGGGTTTGATCCCTAGTATCCACTATGTTCTGAGATTGATGTTGCTATGACTTTGCTATGCTTAATGCTTGTCACTAGGGGCAGAGTGCCATGATTTCATATCTGAACCTATTATGGTTTCATCAATATATGAGTGTTCTTGATCCTATCTTGCAAGTCTATAGTCACCTATTATGTGTTATGATCCGTTAACCCCGAAGTGACAATAATCGGGATACTTACCGATGATGACCGTAGTTTGAGGAGTTCATGTATTCACTATGTGTTAATGCTTTGTTCCGGTTCTCTATTAAAAGGAGGCCTTAATATCCCTTAGTTTCCGTAAGGACCCCGCTGCCACGGGAGGGTAGGACAAAAGATGTCATGCAAGTTCTTTTCCATAAGCACGTATGACTATGTTCGGAATACATGCACTGGAGCTAGTTCTGTGTCGCCCTAGGTTATGACTGTTACATGATGAACCGCATCCGGCATAATTCTCCATCACCAATCCATTGCCTACGAGCTTTCCATATATTGTTCTTCGCTTATTTACTTTCCCGTTGCTATTGCTATCATCACTACAAAATACCAAAAATATTACTTTTACTACGGTTACCTTTTGCTACCGTTATCACTACTATCATATTACTTTGCTACTAAATACTTTGCTGCAGATATTAAGTTTCTAGGTGTGGTTGAATTGACAACTCAACTGCTAATACTTGAGAATATTCTTTGGCTCCCCTTGTGTCGAATCAATAAATTTGGGTTGAATACTCTACCCTCGAAAACTGTTGCGATCCCCTATACTTGTGGGTTATCAAGACTATTTTCTGGCGCCGTTGCCGGGGAGCATAGCTCTATTCTTTGAGTCACTTGGGATATATATCTGCTTATCATTATGAAGAACTTGAGAGATCCAAAAACCAAGATCTATCCCTCAACTACGAAGGGAGGTAAGGAACTGCCATCTAGCTCTGCACTTGATTCACCTTCTGTGTTGAGTAAGCTTGTGACACCTACACCTGCTTCTGCTATTTGTTCTGATATGTCGCATGTTATTGATGATACCACTTCTGTTATGCATGATACTTATGATGAAACTACCTCTATGTCTGATACTACTATGCCACTTGGTGCTTTTCTTGATGAACAACTTGCTAGGGCCAGAGAAATTGAAAATATTGAATCTGATGATACTGATGAAAGTGATGATGAAGAACCACTTTCCATCCCTAAGGGTTATGTTTTTGATCAAGATGCTTCTTTAGCTATTTTAGCTTGCAGAAATAGAACTGAACTTAAAAAAATTATTAGCTAAATGGAGTAAGCAATCTCTAAATGATAGAATGAAACCTGACCCTGCTTTTGCTACTTCACCTATCTTTGTTACTGATAAGGATTATGAATTCTCTGTTGATCCTGATATAATTACTTTGGTTGAATCTGATCCTTTTCATGGTTATGAATCTGAAACTGTTGTGGCACATCTTACTAAACAGAATGATATAGCTACCATGTTCACTAAAGATGAGAGAACTCGCTACTTTTATATCCTTAAAATATTTCCGTTCTTATTAAAGGGTGATGCTAAGATATGGTTTAATTCTCTTGATCCTGGTTGTGTGCGTAGTCCCCAGGATATGATTTATTACTTCTCTGTTAAATATTTCCCTGCTCATAAGAAACAAGCTGCTTTAAGAGATATATATAATTTTGTGCAAATTGAAGAAGAGAGTCTCCCACAAGCTTGGGGGAGGCTTCTCCAATTACTTAATGCTTTGCCTGATCATCCTCTTAAGAAAAATGAAATACTTGATATCTTTTATAATGGACTAACTGATGCTTCTAGAGATTACTTGGATAGTTGTGTTGGTTCTGTTTTCAGGGAAAGAACACCGGATGAAGCTGAAATTCTATTGAATAATATGTTGACAAATGAAAATAATTGGACACCTCCGGAGCCAATTCCTGAGCCTATTCCTAAACCAACTCCGAAGAAGAGGGGTATTCTATTTCTCAGCCCTGAAGATATGCAAGAGGCAAAGAAATCTATGAAAGAAAAAGGTATTGAAGCTGAAGATGTTAAGAATTTACCTCCTATTGAAGAAATACATGGTCTTAATTTACCGCCTGTTGAAGAAACATATAATCCAAATCCTTTACCTATTGAAGAAACTCATGGTCTTGATAACCCGACACAGGTAGTAAAGGTAAATTCTCTCTATAGATATGATAAAGCTGTAATCCCATTTACTAAAATTGCTAGCCCATGCTTAGATGAGTTCGATAAATTTATGGGTAAGCAAGAAGACTTTAATGCTTATTTTGGTAGACAATTAAAATATAATTCAAATATACTTGGACACTTGGGTGATTATATGGCTAATGTCAAATGTGAACTTAAACTTATTAGTAAACATGCTTCTATGGTTACCACTCAAGTAGAACAAGTACTTAAAGCTTAAAATGATTTGCTCAATGAATTGAATAGTAAAGATAATGATTATGCTGTTAGAGTGGCTACTAGAACTGGTAGAATGACTCAGGAACCTTTGTATCCTAAAGGCCATCCTAAGAGAATTGAGCAAGATTCTCAGAGAAATAATATAGATGCACCTAGTTCTTCTAAAATGAAGAAAAAGAAAAATGATAGGACTTTGCATGCTTCTAGTGAACCTATTGTTGAAACACCTGAGAATCCAAATGATATTTCTATTTCTGATGCTGAAACACAACCTGGTAATGAAACTAAAACTAGTGGTAATGTTAATGATAATGTTCATAATGATGCTCAACCTAGTAATGATAATGACATAGAGATTGAACCTGTTGTTGATCTTGACAACCCACAATCAAAGAATCAACGTTATGATAAGAAAGACTTCGTTGCTAGGAAACATGGTAAAGAAAGAGAGCCTTGGGTTTAGAAACCCATGCCTTTTCCTCCCAAACCATCCAAGAAAAAGGATGATGAGGATTTTGAGCGCTTTGCTGAAATGATTAGACCTATCTTTTTGCATATGCGATTAACTGATATGCTTAAAACCAATCCTTATGCTAAGTATATGAAAGATATTATTACAAATAAAAGAAAGATACCGGAAGCTGAAATTTCCACCATGCTTGCTAATTACACTTTTAAGGGTGGAATACCAAACAACCTTGGAGATCCAGGAGTAGCCACTATACCATGCTCTATTAAAAGAAACTATGTTAAAACTACTTTATGTGATCTTGGAGCCGGTGTTAGTGTTATGCCTCTCTCTTTATATCGTAGACTTGATTTGAATAAGTTGACACCTACTGAAATATCTTTGCAAATGGCTGATAAATCAACTGCTATACCTGTCGATATTTGTGAGGATGTGCCTGTTGTAGTTGCAAACGTTACTATTTTAACGGACTTTATTATTCTTGATATTCTCGAGGATGATAGTATGTCTATTATTCTTGGAAGACCCTTTTTGAATACTGCAGGGGCTGTTATTGATTGCACTAAAGGAAATGTCACTTTTCATGTTAATGGTAATGAGCATAGGGTACACTTTCCGAGGAAACAACCTCAAGTTCATAGTATCAACTCTATTGGAAAAATTCCATCGATTATATTTGGAGGTTTTGAATTTCCTCTTCCTACTGTCAAGAAGAAATATGATATTCTTATTATTGGGGATGTGCATATCCCCGTTGAGGTAACATAGTGTTATTCGAAATTTCTCTGGTTCCATGTTATTCAGAATGAGTTCGTTAACAAGACTTGATCAACCTTGTTAGTGGATTCCTTTTGATGATCATGAGATGGATGAAACTAGAAGGCACAACTTTTTGTATCCCACTTTTACTTTCTGTTATTTATATTAAATAAAATAAAAATAAATATTTGTCTATCTGTTATATGATTATCCGTGCAATATGAAAATACCTCAAAAATAAAAGTTCTCCAAATGCCCTGAAAATTAAATATGATTTTTTCTAGAATATTTGAGGATTTATGGAACAGAGAACACACCAGGGGGGCCAACCACCTTGCCACGAGGGTCGAGGGCGCGCCCCCTACCTCGTGGGCCCACGATGGTCCTCCTCCACTTATTCCTGCACCCACACACTTCATCTTCCTCCCCCAAACACGAATAACCAGCTCAAACCCGAGTCCAAGCTCGTTTTGCTGCCATTTTCGATCTCCTTGCTCAAAGCACCTCTCACAAAACTGCTTGGGGAGATTGTTCCTTGGTATGTGACTCCTCCATTGGTCCAATTAGTTTTTGTTCTAGTGCTTTATTCATTGCAAATTTTTGCTGCTTAGGTGACCCTGTTCTTGAGCTTGCATGTCAAATTTATATGGTCAAAAGTAGTTTTGATGCATGATATAGGCCCTAGGCACTTGTAGGAGTAGTTGCTATCAATATTATTGAGTTTGGTTTACTTTTATTTTGAAATTACTAAAAAAATTCAGAATTTTTCAGAGGAAGAAAAATTCTTAGGAAAATGTTCCAAGGTGGTTCTTCAAGGAAGCAAGGACCCAGGCTTGCAATGCGTGATGCTGACGAAGAGCCACCAAGAGATGCTCCAGTGCGTCCTTGTGAGTGGCCTTTTGAAAATTTTATGGATCGAGCAGGAATAAAAGAAGAATTCAACGCATATTTGCGTAACGCTGATCTCGTGAGCTTCGAGAAGAGAAGTGCAGTCAGTATCATGAGCTCACTAGCTCCTTTGTGAGGAGGTTTGAATTTTCAACTTCACGTAATTCTCCAACTGTCCTATTTGATCTTTATGATAAATCTTATACCATGGACTTAGAGAATTTTACCACTGCATGCAAACTTCCACAATGGGGTAGTATAAGGGATCCTCGCAAATCTAAATTTAGAGATTTTCTTACTAATATAACTGTAGGAGAATCTAGAGATATTAAACAAGCTACCATAGGGAGCATTCACCTTCCTGCTATACGTTATTTTGCTCTCTTCATAGGTAGATGCATAAATGGTAAGGATGAGGCATGTCACATGTGTGTCCCCGATCTTAGTATTCTTAGGAGTGCTGTGTTAGAAGACAAATCATATAATTTGGGAGCCATTGTTGCACATAGGTTGCATCTTAATAGACGTAATGGAGATTTCTTTGGTGGAATTTATGCAACCCGCATAGCTAATTTTCTTGGTATAGATGTACGCGAAGATGATATCGAACTACCTTCTGCCTATCTAGATTTTAATGATATGGTTCACCACCAGTTTGTCGAGAGGAACGAATCACCTCTCCAGTATCGACTAATCTTTGACAGACACCTTGTTGTCCGTATTACTCTCCCTGCTCCTGCCTTCTTTGATTATCAGGCAAGAGGAGGATATACTATTACCAGAGAGGAGGCAGGTGAGTACGAGAGGAGAGAGGAGGCCGCTCGTCGCCATGCTGCAGCTCAGCAGGCGATAGCTGCTGCATCACAGTACGGCCCCAGCTACTATTATGGATATCAGTCAGGCCAGCCGTGGCCATAGACCAACTTAGGCCAAAAACCTAAGCTTGGGGGAGTACGTATTTCCCACCGACATTACATTTATGCTCACACACTCATTGCTAGATGTCGGTGCTCATACTTTTTCATTGTATCATCCATGCTAGTTTATTTTCCTTTTTATGCTTTCTTCTTGTGTGTTTAATAAACCTTAAGAAAAACCAAAAAAAATAGTTGTAGCTTTTAATCAGTTTAATTTCCATGCTTGTAGTAGTAATTAAAAAGAAAACCCAAAAATATTTCATGTTCTTCTTCTGCTTGCTTGGAGTTTTCCCGTGTAAATAGTTTTATTTCTTTTTTTTTCTTTGGGGGTCGATAGGAGAAGACCATGATTAAATTGTTGAAGTGGCTCTTATATGCATTATTGTTGATCTGACAAAAGAGACCATATTGCCTTGTCTTCTCCTGTTTATTGAATGCTTGCAGATTCCAGCTTAGTCCAATGCACGTGCACTATTATTATTATTCACACTATTCGGTCGTGCAAGTGAAAGGCAATTATGATGATATATGATGGACTGGCTGAGATAAGAAAAACTGGTATGAACTCGACCTCTTTTGTTTTTGTAAATATGATTAGTTCATCGTTCCTGATTCAGCCTATTATGAATAAACATGTTTGCAATGACAACTAGAGATCATAGTTTCTTATGCAATGCTTGATTATCTATGAGTTATAATGGTTTACCTTGCATGCCAACATGCTATTAAAATGGTTATGATGTGGTATGATAGGGTGGTATCCTCCTCTGAATGATTTAAGTGACTTGACTTGGCGCATGTTCACGCATGTAGTTGAAACAAAATCAACATAGCCTTCACGATATTTATGTTCATGGTGGATTATATCCTATGCATGCTTGCATTCAGTGTTGATTAATTTTAATGCATGTTCATGACCGTTGTCGCTCTCTAGCTGGTCGCTTCCCAGTCTTTTGCTAGCCTTCACCTGTACTAAGCGGGAATACTGCTTGTGCATCCAAACTCCTTAAACCCCAAAGTTATTTCACATGAGTCCACTATACCTACCTATATACGGTATCTACCTGCTGTTCCAAGTAAATTTGTATGTGCCAAACTCTAAACCTTCAAATAAATATCCTGTTTTGTATGCTCGAATAGCTCATGTATCAACTAGGGTTGTCTGTATCTTCCATGTTAGGCGGGTTATTCTCAAGAGAAGTGGACTCCGCTCCTCACTCACGAGATAAATGGCTGGTCACCGGGATGCCCATTCCCATGTTTTATGCAAACTAAATCAAAATAATTGCAAACAAAACTCCCCCTGGGACTCTTGTTAGTTGGAGGCACTCGTTGTTTCGATCAAGCCATGGATTGATGCTTATGGTGGAAGGGGGAGTATAAACTTTACCATTCTATTTGAGAACCGCCTATAATGTGTGTAGCATGGAAGATATCGCCATCTCTTGGTTGTTATGTTGACAATGAAAGTACACCGCTCAAAATATTATTCACCTCTGTTTCAAAACCGAGCTCTGGCACCTCTACAAATCCCTGCTTCCCTCTGTGAAGGGCCTATCTATTTACTTTTATGCTGAGTCATCATCCTCTTATTAAAAAGCACCAGTTGGAGAGCACCACTGTCATTTGCATTCATTACTGTTAGTTTACATTGAATATGACTTGACTGGATCTCTTTTACCATGAATTACAATGTCTAGTTAGTCCTTGGTCTTTAAAGGTGCTCTGCATTTATATTTTGCGGTCTCAAAAGGGGCTAGCGAGATACCATCATGTTATATCATATTATGATTGTTTTGAGAAAGTATTGTCATCCAAGTTTTATTATTATGGCTCGCTAGTTGATTATGCTATTGATATGAGTAACTTGAGACCTATGCGTTATTGCAAATGTGGTTAGTTACAATCTTTGCTGAAAACTTGAATGCTGGCTCTACATATTTACAACAACAAGAGCAAACAGAGTTTGTAAAAGTTTTTCTTTATCACTTTCAGTTTGTCAACTGAATTGCTTGAGGACAAGCAAAGGTTTAAGCTTGGGGGAGTTGATACGTCTCCAACGTATCTACTTTTCCAAACACTTTTGCCCTTACTTTGGACTCTAACTTGCATGATTTGAATGGAACTAACCCGGACTGACGCTATTTTCAGCAGAATTACCATGGTGTTATTTATGTGCAGGAGCAAACGTTCTTGGAATGACCTGAAACTTCACGGAGACACTTTTCAGAAAATAAGAAAAATACCTGCCAAAGATGAAGGCCAGGGGGCCCACCGTCCTGCCACGAGGGTGGGGCGCGCCTCCCCCCTAGGGCGCGCCCCCCTACCTCGTGGGCCCCCTGTTGCCTCTTCGACTCCACCTCCATATATTAAGTTTCGATGAGAAAAAAAATCAGAGAGAAGAAATCATCGTGTTTTACGATACGGAGCCGCCGCCAAGCCCTAAAACCTCTTGGGAGGGCTGATCTGGAGTCCGTTCGGGGCTCCGGAGAGGGGAATCCGTCGCTATCGTCATCATCAACCATCCTCCATCACCAATTTCATGATGCTCACCGTCGTGCGTGAGTAATTCCATCGTAGGCTTGCTGGGTGGTGATGGGTTGGATGGGATCTATCATGTAATCGAGTTAGTTTTGTTAGGGTTTGATCCCTAGTATCCACTATGTTCTGAGATTGATGTTGCTATGACTTTGCTATGCTTAATGCTTGTCACTAGGGCCAGAGTGCCATGATTTCAGATCTGAACCTACTATGGTTTCATCAATATATGAGTGTTCTTGATCCTATCTTGCAAGTCTATAGTCACCTATTATGTGTTATGATCTGTTAACCCCGAAGTGACAATAATCGGGATACTTACCGATGATGACCGTAGTTTGAGGAGTTCATGTATTCACTATGTGTTAATGCTTTGTTCCGGTTCTCTATTAAAAGGAGGCCTTAATATCCCTTAGTTTCCGTAAGGACCCCGCTGCCACGGGAGGGTAGGACAAAAGATGTCATGCAAGTTCTTTTCCATAAGCACGTATGACTATGTTCAGAATACATGCCTACATTATATCAATGAACTGGAGCTAGTTCTGTGTCACCGTAGGTTATGACTGTTACATGATGAACCACATCCGGCATAATTCTCCATCACCTATCCATTGCCTACGAGCTTTCCATATATTGTTCTTCGCTTATTTACTTTCCCGTTGCTATTGCTATCATCACTACAAAATACCAAAATATTACTTTTACTACGGTTACCTTTTGCTACCGTTATCACTACTATCATATTACTTTGCTACTAAATACTTTGCTGCAGATATTAAGTTTCCAGGTGTGGTTGAATTGACAACTCAGCTGCTAATACTTGAGAATATTCTTTGGCTCCCCTTCTGTCGAATCAATAAATTTGGGTTGAATACTCTACCCTCGAAAACTGTTGCGATCCCCTATACTTGTGGGTTATCACTACCGCTCGCAGGGAGCGGTACTACCGCGTAGGGATGGAAGTAAAAAATTATTTCCACGCCTAATTCCGCGTGCGCCAGCGTTCTGGACTAGAGACAGCGGTACTAACGCTCGCGAGGAGCGGTACTACCACAGGGCGCGGTACTACTGCAAGCCAAGGCGGTACTACCGCAAGCCCCTACGGTACTACTGCTCCCTTGAGTAGTACTACCGCATGCCACAGAACCTATAGCACTTGGAGGCCTTCATCTCGCCGTCTTTGTTCCAATGCAGCGAAGGAAAGGTGGTGCAAAGAAATAGATGTGTACGTGTTGATTCCACCCTAACCTTTCCGAAGTGAACCGCCTCTTGATAGTACGGCTTTCCTATGACTCAAAATCCATCGAAAAGAAACGTAGAAAAACCGCCGTCTTCGATATGCTCCGAGGGGCACCGAATCGTCTTATGCCTAGACATGAGATATCTGAAATGCTCAATGCACATGGTGAGTCCGCAAATGCACTGTCATCAATCACCAAAACCATATAGGGAGAAATATGCCCTTACACCGACCTCCATCACCTTGAAGCTAACATTACTAGAGATGAGTTAAATGTTGTTGTCTTTGACTTGCATGAGGAGAAGACACTGTAGAAGGGTAGAGAGGGATTTGGTGAAATTGTTGTTGTATTGCTTGAGGCTTGTGCGCATATATATAGGAGTACATGATCAACTTGGAGTACAAGACAAGGTAGAATAAATCCTACGTTATCCTATCTTCCTAACTAATTACGGTACTCAACACACCCCGCAATAACAATGGTAGGGATGCAGATACTGAGACTGGAGAAGAATCAGAAGGTAAGAAACCATATAGAAAGGTAGAGGGGGATTTGGTGGAATTGTTATTGCATTGTTTGAGCCTCGTGGGCATATATATAGGAGTACATGATCAACTTGAAGTACAAGACAAGGTAGAATAAATCTTACGCTATCCTATCTTTCCTAACTAATCACGATACTGAACAGGCACAAGGTCCAGACATTTTTATTAGTGCATTCTTCAAGTGTTTCCACCGTATAATTGAAGATGATCTTTTTTAGGAAACTAGGCAAACGGTCAGACTTGAGGGCCAATCAATGGAAGCTCCTAATGGGGCAAATATAATTAAATTCCAAAAAAAGTTGCACGGATGGCCTCTGGTTTTAGGCCAATTAGCATAATGCATAGTGTTGTCAAGATCTTTTGCAATATCCTTGCCAGCAGATTGGGACTGGAGCGATGTGAATGAGTCCCCACAAGAAAACATCTAAATAAACTTGATACCCATGCAGCGTACTGTGTAGTTAAAGAGTGGGTATATACAATCATGTCTACTAATTTTATTTTATTTTGAGAATCTCACAAAGCTTTATTACTGAATCATAATGTTCATAGGTACAAAAAGAAGATCGCCGGGTTGTCCTAGCCAAGTGTGTCGGCCAAACCCTAAAGATAACGCATGCTTTGCGAGATTATGGGCCTCCGTATTGGAGGTCCTATACTCATGAGTAAACGAACATGAAATAAAGGTAGTTGCTCTAGTCTTGATTTCCTCGACAATGGCTCCAAATTCTGCTGAGCTTCCCTGTCTGATTGCATCTACCACCACCTTGCAATCGGAGGCAACAAGTAAATGGTTGATATAGAGATCTTCTGAAAGTGCTAATGCCTCCCGAACAGCTAGTGCTTCTAGCACTTGGGGGTTGTGCAGTCCTCTGAAAACGAGAGCTGACGCTCCCATGAACAAACCTCTCTCATCCCTGCAAACCACACCAACTGCGCCAAACGTACCTGGGCGTGACACGGCCGCGTCCACATTGAGTTTGTAGTAATCTGTTGGTGGTGGAATCCACGTACGGGGTCGTGGTACTGCTATCCCATGTGCTTCCTCCTTCTTCTTCAAAAACTCTATGTCTGATAAGTAAGCTTTGATGAAGTTGTCAGTGGCAAACGGAGTCTGGTATATATCCTCATGTATAGCTTTCCGTCTTGCACTCCAAATCGCCCATAAAGTAACAATCATCAACTGAAATTGCTCCGGTGGAAGAGAGTCATTCATGGCAAAGAGCCACAGCCGTGCGTCAGGTTCTGAGGTTGCCCACATGTGCTCGACCATCTCGGCTTCTGAAAGTGCCCACACACACCTAGACACATTACACTCCAGCAAAGAATGCCGCCAGCTATCCTGCCCTCCGCATAGGGAGCAAGCACTCGTAGTGGCCATATGACGATGGTTTAGGACATCTCCCGTAGGGAGTGAGTGTTGCGCCAATCGCCAAGTGAAAAAGCGCAGTTTCGGTGGCACTGACATGTTCCATAGCGAGTTCCACCCCCTCATCTCATGTTCAGAGTTGGAAGGATCCTCCCTTTCCTCCAGCCATGCCTCGCGCCCAATCTTGATCTTGACAATCATCTTATAAGCTGACCGTACAGAAAAACGCCCCCTTGGATCATCATTCCATGCCCAGAAATCGTCCACACGCCGTGTACAGAGCGGTATTTGCAAGATCACCTCCACATCAATGGGTATGAACACCTGTCTAAGCAAGTCCTCTCGCCACGCATCTCTAGTGTGGTCGATCAGATCAGAAACCAGTTGCGGTGGGTCAGCAACTAAGGAGGCCACCGGCTTCATCATTCCGTCCCTTGGGATCCAACTATGTTGCCATATGTTCGTGGTAGTTCCATCACCAATACGCCGGATAGCTCCTTGGGTGATAATATCTCTCCCATCAAGTATAGATCGCCACACCTGAGAAGGATGTGGACCTAGTTGAGCTTCAAGGACTGTACATTGTGGAAAATATGATGCTTTAAGGATTTGTGCACTAAGAGAGGAGGGATCATTCAATAATCTCCAAATTTGCCGAGACAAAAGTGCCAAGTTGAAGATTTCTATATCCCGAAAGCCAAGTCCTCCCAAACTTTTCGGTCGGGTCATCAAATCCCAAGCTACCCAACATGGTTTCCTCTTGCCTCTCTTGCTCCCCCACCAAAATTGACGAATGAGTGATGTAATGCTTCCACAAAGGCCTCGAGGTAATCTGAAGCAAGACATCGAAAAAACTGGTAAAGCTTGAGCCACAGATTTTATGAGAACCTCCTTTCCTGCCACTGATAAAAGTTTCTCCATCCATCCCTTTATCCTTTCCCAAACTCTGTCTCGTAAATATTTGAAGGTGCCATTTTTGGACTGTCCAACATCGGTCGGCAGACCCAAATACTTTTCACTCAAAGACTCATTCTGCACATTAAGTATATTCTTTATCTCCACCCTAAGGGTCTCCGGGCATCCCTTACTAAAAAATATGGACGATTTATCATAGTTTACCCTTTGGCCCGAAGCCAAGCAATATGCATCAAGTAGGTTTGAAACCTCATTTGCCCCCTGGACACTAGACTTGAAAAGCAGCAGGCTGTCATCTGCAAACAAAAGGTGGTTCACTACCGGAGCCGTGGGCGCCACCTTTATGCCACCGAGCACTAATGACTGAGAACTGTGTTTTAAAAGGCACGAAAGGCCCTCCGCTGCAATCAAGAATAAGTAAGGGGAAATAGGATCTCCCTGCCTAATACCCCTGGAAGGTGAGAAGCTCTCTAATCTTTCTCCATTAAACAAGACCGAGAATGAAACAGAAGTGATCATGCTCATAACTGTATGGATCCAATCTGGTGCAAAGCCAAGCTTAACCATAATTGCCTTTAGATAAGGCCACTCTAGTCTGTCATATGCCTTCATCATATCAAGCTTAAGTGCACAAAAGTTGTTTGTCTTGGATCTGTTTCTCTTCATGAAGTGCAAACATTCATACGCACAAATAATATTATCCGTGATCAACCTCCCGGGAACAAAGGCTGATTGCTCCTTTGAGATAATATCTGGCAATATCAACTTCAATCTATTCGACACCACTTTAGAAGCTATTTTATAAATCACATTGCAAAGGCTGGTAGGCCTAAACTGGGTAAGTAGAGTGGGATTTTGTACCTTGGGTATCAACACGAGTACCGTATCATTAATGCTTGCAGCAGTCTCCTCTCCACGGACGATCCGAAGCACCACTTTAGTTACTTCATCCCCACAAATGTCCTAGTGGCGCTGATAGAAGTGTGCAGGAAAACCATCTGGCCCCGGTGCCTTCGTAGGAAACATCTGAAACAGGGCCTGCTTTACTTCCTCATTTGTGTAAGGAGCGCAAAGCGAAGCATTCATCTCTGGTGTCACTTTCCGAGGCACATGTTGTAATACATCATCTACCCCCTGTACACCTTCCGTCGTGTACAAGGTTTTATAGAAATCTGTCACAAGTTGTTTCATCTCAGCCTTGTCCTCTACTCTTATACCCAGCGCATTGTGTAGAGCTCGAATCATATTCTTCCTACGCCGCATATTTGCTCTCATGTGAAAAAAATTTGTGTTGCGATCACCCGCAGTCAGCCACTGTATGCGCGATCTTTGTCTCCACATTAACTCCTCCCTATGATAGAGCTCAACCAGTCGTTCATTCAACTTTTGCTCAAAGTGATTTGGAGCAGTCCTAGACGGAACACTCCGAAGCCTCTCTAGCTCCGCTTTTGCCTTCTTGATCTCCTTCCTAACACTTCCAAAAGTTGCATCCTCCCATGCCAAGAGGTTCTTTGACAGAAGCTCCAATTTTCTGCGAATCCCCTCAACTCCTTGATCCGCTTGCAGTTCGCTCCATCCTGAGCTGATAGTGTCACGCCATGATTCATGTGACTCCCACATCACTTCGTACCGGAAGCTCGGTTTAGGGCGTGGTAAAACCTCTTCAAACTGTACGAGTATTGGTCCATGATCCGAGGACGCCGAAGTTAAGTTTGTAACCTTGGCCATAGGGAAAAGCGCCGCCCAATCAGCTGTGGCCATCGCTCTGTCAAGCCTCACGCGGGTGTAGGATCCCCCGGTCACTTTTTTCTCAAAGGTCCAAAATCTGCCATGATAGCCCAAGTCCATCAACATGCAAACGTCAACCGCATCCCGGAAACCTTGTATTTGTGCATTACTCCGATTAGCAGCTCCCTCATGTTCATCTGGACGTAAAACTTCATTAAAATCTCCCAAACACAGCCAAGGGAGGTTGCTAAAAGACGCCAACCCCTTTAGGAGATCCCATGTTTGGTGTCTCAGTTGTGTCTGGGCCTCGCCATACACGCATGTCAACCTCCATGGGTCTTTCCCTTCCTCTACCACCTTTGCATCAATATGATAAACAGAATCACCCAAGATCTCAACATTTATTGTATTATTCCAAAAAATCCCTATTCCTCCACTTCTTCCTTGACTATCTATCGCATAGGCATTATCATAGCCCAAAGTGTTAGCTAAAGCTTCTACACGTGCACCCTTTACTTGAGTTTCAACAATACACAACACGGTAGGGGTAAATTTCTTCGCAAAGTCGCGAAGCTCACGAACTGTCGCGGCTTTACCCGCGCCGCGACAGTTCCAACAAAATGAACTCATTGCGTCCGGCGGCACTCCTCGGAGGAGCCCGCCGATCCATCATACTGGTCCTTGCCACGTTCCACTCCATCTGTCACCATACTCGGTGTCCCTGCATCAGACAGCTCCTTAAACAGGGCTCCTTTATTGCCAACATCTTTCTTCCGTCGCTTCACCTCTTTCCTTGGAGACACATATACAGGCGGCATCGGTGGAACCCCGTCCGGCTTTCCAGAGATTACAAGAGCTGTAGAGCTCACTGGGACCACGTCCCCTTCTCCATCATCGCTCGACTGAACTGTCTCTGGATGGTTCTTGTCCGATGATTGCCTCTTGTTACTTGCCACCACTACCCCCAGCGTTGCAGCAGTCGGTTCCTCGATCATACCCTTGGGCTCGCTTGGCCCCGATACTTCTGTGGTCATTGCATTGTCCTCTCCTTCATCCTGCCTCCCCGCCTCCCTGCGAGGTTCATTCTGATATGCATTGAAGCGCCAACTTTGATTGGGGTTATACTGATCTCGCCCCCTACCTCTTCCTCCTGCATTCCTTGGGCCGCCTCGTCCCCTCTGGTTACCAAAACCACCTCTGCCAGGTTGCCTGAAGCGAATATTGTTAGCCAGAACAAATTCACCCCACTCAAACTTTGTCTCATCATGAACACCATCACCACACTCCTCGTGCCAATGCCCGCATTCACCACAGTTAAAGCAAAAGACAGGTAATTTCTCGTATTTTACTTGATATCTAACTCGTTCATCCCCCTTCTTTCCAGTGACAAACCTCTTAATTTTTGCGTTGATATCGATTTTCACCCTCACCCGGACAAATTCACCAAAGAAACCTGCCGGTAGCTTGAGCTGCACTTCTTCCACCTCGCCAATTCGCGATGCCATCCCCCTGACTGCAGGCTCGATCAAAAAGTTGTCAGGTAAACGATGGATTTGCGCCCAAACTGCCAACTTATCCAACTTGATGCTATCAGGGTTTTTGAACCCATCATACTCCACCAAAATCACTGCTTGGTCTCTGAAAAGCCATGGCCCCTCTAGCATGGCCTTATTCCAATCCCCTAGACAACCAAACTGCGCTGTGAACAAATTGTCCTTCACTTTCCTCCAGACCACCGTTTTCGCTGGATTCCAGGCTGCACGCATGTCCCCATAAAGAGCATTAGGGCTGAAAGTCCTTGTAGTGTGTACCCTGGCTATGGCTAGCCACTTCGCCGGCGCCCCCAGATCCGGCAACTCCTCCTCCCACACGAAATCATCATCTTCCTCCTCCTGCAAATTCAACCTGGCTAGCAGCTCCTCCGTCGTCTCCTTGCCATGCCGCCCCTTCGAGCTTGATCCCGACGCCATGAACCGAGCAGTCTAGTCGCCGCCAACGAAAACCCTAGATCGATCTGCCGGAGAAACCACTATAACCAAGGCCGGGTAAGGTCACGAGGGGCCTCCCTTGATCAGCCCGAGTCCAGGGGATCACCAGCAGGTTCGATCGGGAAAAAGAAGGTAAGATCCGGCCGCGGCGCCGGAGTATGTCGAAACCCTAGGCTATCGCCGTCGGGGAGAGAAAACTCGCCGAGAGAAAACGATTCACGGACTCGCCCCTATTATCTGGATGGATGGATGGATAATCTGGACTGGTGAAGGCGAGGGGAACCTCACGCATCGACTCGCGGGATCCATCCAGGAACGCACGCATGCATCGCCATCATGTACGCAGCAGCCGCCGCCTTTGTCTCAGTCTCCGCTATTCTGTTACTAGTAACCAATCATGTCTACTAATGAAATCCCCGACCTTGGCTACTGGGTTCTCTTTTTCCAAATCAGAAAGGGGCCCGAAGACAAAGAGAGTCCCCATTGAGGGCCCATCTACCGTGCGCAGTGTTAGGTAGAGCCATCTGGATGATCCGTCTAGGTTTATCAGAATTTGTATCAAATTTACTAGCTCGTTCCTTGTGTCAGTTGATTCAATCACCGTACAAACATTTGAGTACACTAATTACTTCTATATATTAATGTATATGTATGCTACTTTCCTTTATTTCTACAACATGTAGAACATGCTACTTTCCTTTATATATTTTTAAACAAGGCAAAATACTTGCCATTTTCACTAAATAAGAAGTAGATATTTGCCCAGTTAATTGGCAAAAAACTAAGTGAAACCCTTCACAACCTACTGATCTGGCACACATAAAGATACTACATCGGGCATACCATTACAACAGCAAAAAAATATTCATCTAATGCTTCGTTTTTATCCCTCTTCACCGCTCTACTTGATGTCCTAGTTGTTCCTGTCAAAATAACACAAACATTGGTTTCTTTTTTCATCAACACAAAGCAGCTACCAATATATCTCGTAGTGATTACACATTTCAAGACGAAAAGTACCTCATTGACAAAGAAGGCATGGAATCCGTAAGGAACCCGGCTCGGCAGCTCAACAACCGCCACTGGATCAGCACACATCGTCTTGGCATCAATCACATTTATTTCAGATTTCCTGCATCCACAGTGCACGCAAAGAAAACAAAATTAATCACATTAACTTTAGATTTCCTGCATCCATGTAGCAGTACCATCTTGCCTTAGTGATGTAGGAAATGAAAGGAGTACCCTGTGTTTTCATCGTGCACAAAGAATATCAAGTACCCATCATCTTCTTCCCCTAAAACACCAGGCTCCTTGGGCACGAAGACCGCCTCCGAACAAAACCTACTAGGCCCTAGGTCATATATGCCCCTCACATTCCCCCCAACTTCAAGCTGCTCCTTGTCGCTCTCTGGCTCCGCATGTAGGTCAAATTTTATGATGCCAATCATTTTTAAGATGCCAGTCACCTTCACTGTGCTCTCAAGTATCGTGCAGTAGATGTACCGCTGCTTTCTGCATTCAAAAAGATAACATATGAGATGAAGTTTGATAGTTCCGACAAGGAATCTTACTTTGAAATGAAAGTTTTATCATGTGTTAATAGTGATTTCTATGGTATATGCATCATAGAACAAAACAAACTTTGAAGTGAGACCTCCAGTATAAGTACCTGCCAGTATAACTCTCATTGATCCGAGGAAAGTCTATGGCAGATACTGATAGTTGTTTCTGCGAAGCAGCACCTGTTTTCATGTTGAATCTCATCTCGTACCTGAAAGATATAACATTAGGGCAAGTAGTGGGTTGCATGGAATTAAAATAAACGGTATGTATTGTGGGTATACATACAACTCATTCCCGGGATCCTCAAGCTTGTCACTTTGGTGACCATTCACTTGGTCCAAATCTAGGTTGTTGAGACGACATGTAATGAGAATAACTTCGTCACCCTCTTCCCAGGCGTTAGCTGCGAGAACAAATATGCTTCTTGTGATTAGTTCAATAATATTAGCATGGAATGAATAATACAAATAATTACTGCAATTCGTCGATTGATATGTGCTCTAGCAAAGAAGCAAGATGGATTTGACTCTCTTATTTATATATTCATCTGACTGTTTTCGGGTGGATTATTAATAATTAGATCTCGCCCAAAATTAACTTATATTTTTTGGTTTTGCATGGACAATGCTAAAAATTAACTCAAGGAACTGATGTTGTACTTAATTCATCCTCTTGAACATGTTTATTTCAATTTTACTCCCTACGTCCCATAATGTAAGATGTTTTTTGACACCACACTAGAGTCAAAACACGTCTTGCATTATGGGACGGAGGGAGTAGTTCTTATGCTATGGTGCTAGACAACATTGTTGGGAGAATAAAGAATTGCATTTACATTTTATATTCATCATTTCCCTTGCTATGTTGAATTATGACAAATGATATAGAAAGATTGCACATTCGGAGTCCAAGAAAAATGTTAGAGATGGCATACCATTGTGGAATATGAAGCAATTGGGGAGTTCAAACCATCTGATGGTCTTTTCGTCCTTCTCATAGCGTTGGAGTATACCAAACCGAGCGTTCTTTGTAGGATCAAACTTGTAGATAAATTCACCATTCTTCGCCATTTCCTTATACAAGAACATATCAGGTTACAATAAGACCAGGTTATGAAGAGGAGTATTAACCATTTATCAATCGTTGATGCAAACATATGTTGATCATATGCAACCGTCAAACAAATGTTGACTATGGCATCCTTCAACATGATGAAAAGAAATGGTATAGGGGGGAAATCCTACGGAAACCACTTATTATTAATGTCATTTACCATCCTATACATAAATCATCATGTACCTTTGGTCGAAAAAACATTGGCAAGTCCATAAATATGGAATAGTTCTCTGTAATGGCAAAGTCATGCATCATTACAGATTCCGGTATTGTTATTGGCACAGGGTCAAGCATAATTCCGTCCTTGGTGATGATCCGATATGTACAATAGGGAGGTTCATGCGAATACCCAAAGGTGAACATTTCATCTGAAAGAAAGATAAAAACTACATGATTTAACCCAATTTTCATGAATGTAAGTAAGAAATGGTATGTTTTCACCGTAATGTACCTGTGAATGGATCAACCTTTGGATGAGCAGTGAAAGGATGTTTCAACCTTTTGTCATAATCCAACAAACCAAGAGTTTGCAAGTCTCCATCTTCAAGGATCTTAACAACATCTGAAAAACAAAAATAGAAACTCATGCTTCACATTTGCCATGTGCCGTTTATCATGCAAAGTATATGGTATTATCATGCCCACAACAATGTGTGGGCCATGATCTATTATAGAAGCAAATTGTGCTAACAGACTAACTTACAAGGTTTATCTGATTCTGACAGGGCCATGAGTTTGCCATGATGATATATAAGCGCAGTATTAGCTGGAAAAGAAGGGAGCAAATCAAAAAAATACCACTAAATAAAATGCCCATGAAACATATGTAGATATACATCATTCAGTGACTACTTAAGGTTAAGAAGTACCTGTTCCAATTCCGTAAGTAGCATCTAAGACTTTAAGTTTCTTCCTAAGTTCTTGTGTTAGAACCATAAACAATCCAAAAACACCCTTTAGATCTCCAATCTGTAAAGATTGAAGGAAAAAAACTCATGTGTGTGCACAACCGATTTCTTATATAGCCATCACTAAACCCACAAGATTTGGAAGAGATGGGGTTTTAGTGGTGGACTAAGTCATACACATGTACGGTATATATTAGAATCTTACTTAAAAGAAAGTAAGAAAGTTGCAAGCATGAATAAGAAAATTGGAGCATTTCCCGTGGAAAAAGGAGCATAGTTGGAGATGGCGGCACGTAAGATTACCTTGGTAAACTGGTAAGAACATTAAGGCTTTTTAGTGAAACACGTAAGCTTACCTTGGTAAACTTTGCTCCACCAAAATACTCTTCTTGCTCGAGGCGAGAAGTCTTCACATATCTTGATACATATGTAGCTTTTCCATCTTTAATGCGCATTGCATGGATCATTCTGTAAGAAACAATGTAAAAGTTGATGCAATCATGAAGCCAAAGTTTGAATCATAATAGATTAAGGCTTGACTTTATCAGCAAATAGTGAGCTGTAGAACTGTATTGAAAACGGGAGAGAATGAACGTGCACGCAACCGGTACGACTAGATATACAATATTCCAAACAGAAAGGGATTGTGTCACGTACCCATCCCCATCAAACCTGCAAAAAAAAGGAAAACACAAACACCAAAATTAGAAATGTGGCCCTCAATTGTTGGAAGGAAAATTGTCAACAAGTAAGAGTTAGTACCAATGATACCCTGCAAGAGGGGCAAACTTGGGGTTAGGCCCCACCCTGACAAATTCTCCATTCAAGCACTTCTGCAGATAACAAAATAAGGATCACCATGAGGAAAGGAAAAGAAAGGATTATCTAGAGGGCTGCACTGCATGCATGGCTCCAAGAAAAATGTCAGCAAATCAGCGTAGAGGTTGTTGTTATTAGTTGAAAAAATGCTGGAGAAAATGGTGATTTGCTCTAGAAACAAAGGATGAAGAGAGGGAGGGAGAGGGATGCTGACCGGGAGGTGTCCGCGGACGGGGAGGCCGGCGGCGGGCGGGGTCTCGTCCGGCACGGGGGCGAAGTTGCCGGAGAGCCAGGGGATGGGCTCGGCTTTCTTGTCGTCGTGACGGAGGCGGACGGCGAGCCGCTCGAGCAGGTCGACCGCCCAGGACGCCACCCCCTTGCGCGGCCGCGGCGCAGGCACCACCACCATTGCCGCCCCCTTGCTCTGGGTATCTTCTCCCATGGTGGCCGCCGCTGCTGCTGCTTGTGCTTCTCCCATGGTGGCTGGTGGCGTTCCAGATTACTGGCCGGGGTGGGCTTGTATAGGAGACCGGAGATGGTCGGCAGAGTTTGCGTTGCTTGGGACTTGGAAGAGTACACGGCAATGGCGACAGCGACAGCCGACGGGCCTCCATATGTCATGTCAGCGGTGGCGCGGATGGCCGGCCACGCCGAGGCTGCCTCTCTCCATGGATTCCTTCGCCCAAATCGCCTGTCTTTCTTGTCCCTCTGGATGGATGGATGGATGGATGGATGGATGGACTCAAGACTCCATCGCACTGACTCGCTCCACGTTTTTCTACGAAATCCATCTGGCCGATCAAATCCTCTCTGTAGACGGTGTTAGATGAATGGGTGCATGATTGGCGCCGGCCCCCCGTTCAAATTCTTTTACTCCCTCTGTTCATTTATATAAGACGTTTTAGCAAATTCAGACAGTGTACTAAACAGTTCAAACCCAGCTGTCTGAAACGCCTTATAAAAACGAACGGAGGGAGTACTAAAAATAGTCGTGATGGATTTAATAATCCCAGATATTGGGAGCTGGATATAGCATATTGATGCTGGTACAGCGGCAGCAGCTTGTCAAGGTATCGTAAATTGTTCATAGAGCTCATCGATCAGCTGGATATAGTATACAACGGCAGCAGCTTGTCATTGTCAGGCCAACCGTACTGACAGGAGGAGGCGCCATTTTTGGTAGCGTTTGAGGCCATGACCTGGACCCTATGGACTACATGTAGATGTAGCTAGCAAGACCTAACGAGATGGTCTTTTTACTGTGTGCTTCTGACACTACATTTAAATTTAGGGAAGTTCCAAACAGTTTTTGAATTCATTTTGTTAACTTTAAATTTTTTTAAAAAAAATCCTAAAATTAAGAATGTTTTTCTAAATTCATAAACTTATTAAAAAATTAAACGACCATTTCTTTAATTTGTGCATATTTTTGAAATGTGGATTGTTTTCTAAATTAGGAATATTTTTAAAATTTTATGATGTTTTTTAAAATATAAATTATTAGTGAACGCTTTTTGAATATTAATATTTTATATATAAGCAAACATACAAAAAAGGAAAACGAAAAAACAAACACAGAGGCACCCCGCCCCGTACTTGGGCCGGCCCAAAAGCACAGGGACGGCTGCGCGTTTGGGCGTCTCACGTCGCCTTATGCGCGAAATAGGAGGTCCAAGAAAAGAATATTATATTTGTGACCCTAATCTATACATATACCTATACCTATACCTATACCTACCTACTATTAAAGGGAATAGGTATTCTTGGTTCGGTCATAATATTCTTTGTCCCATGGTATTTTTCCATTTACGATGGGACCTACCTAATTTTCGTCCGTCATGGGACACTGGGATTCTTTTTTACGTTTGTCTGTGATTTTCTCGAACGTCTAGGCCGGCCCATGAAGATAAGGATAGGCTGCAAAGATATACTGTAGCTCCAAAAAAAAGATGTGCTTGTGGGGATCAAAACTAGGATGTCATATTACAAACATAAGACTCCAACCAGTTGACCTACCGAGCTTTACTGGTTATAAAGCAGTGAAAATATTAAGAATTAATCTCCAGCGCAGATATGAATTTTTGTTAGATTTCAATATGAACTATTTTTGAAAAAATACCAGAATGTTTTGTGAAGCGCAAACACTTTACAAATTTGTAAACATATTTATAAAAAAAGGAAACATTTTTTAAAATACGAAAATTTTCTGAAAATCATGAACATTTTTTTCAAATAGGAACATTTTTTTAATTCCAAAAAATATGTGAAAATGCAAACATTTTTTGAAATTTGCGACCAAATTTGGGAACACAAAAAAATTGAAACTCCGGAAAAGAAATTGAAACATGAACATTTAAAAAATGGAACAATTTGTGGATTCGGGAACATTTTTTTGAAATTCCAATAGAAATTCTAAAAAATTGTGAAAATTTTGAACAAAAACATTCCAAACAATTTTTGAAAAACCCCAATACAAATTTGAAAACACGTTTTTAACACATTTTCAAACAACTTTGGAAACGGGAACATTATTTGAAACTCCTGAAAATGAAAACATGACTATCTTTAAGATTTGTGAACAATCTCTGAAAACTGGAACATTTTCTGAAATTCTCAACATTTTTAAAAAGTTGTGAAAATAGGACAAAACCATTCCAAACGAACTTTGAAAATCTAGAACATTTTTTAATTTATGTACAAATACGAAAACACAACCATTTTTTTTAATTTATTAAAATGCACAAACATTTTTTTAGATAGAGAGGGTTCACTTGAATATTTATCCCACCTCGCTTTGATCCACAAAAATCCACCGGTTTATATACGTTGGATAGTTGTCAAGTAATCATCAAGCCCAACGAAGGGTATGGTGCGGGAGTGAGGAATTAAGGTTGGCTCTAATTAAGATGAAATTGTTGGAATAGAGTCTGATGAAAGAATTAAATGTTGGCTCTAAACGGAAATGTGGGAAGTATGGCTGAATTCTAGGCTTGGGATGTGCTTGCATGTCCCATGGAGTGTATGGTATGGCTGAATATAACTAACAAAAGATATAAGATACTTGGTTGAAGTTGTATATATAGCTAGTGAGTGATGGCGGAATCTTAATGCGCACTAACAAAGCAACCCCCAAGATGTGTGCAACACGAGAGATACTGCTATCTTCTTTCCATGGGATCAATCGGGTCTTGCTCGCGAACTACTCAAAAACGAAAAAAGAAGCAAACGACATGCCGTCAGCTTTGTTTTTTGGGCGGCATGTTAACCTTTTCAATGTGTAAAGCAATGTTTTTATTTCTTGGTGTTTTTGCCGCTACTAAGTTTTACTTTTTTTGAAAAAAAAATACTTGGTTAATCTACATCCAATTTTTGATCAAGCATTGTTGCTGTAAACAGCACACACAACAGTTTTAGGCCCGCCGCTGTTGGTCAAAGCAGAACACAACATTGAAAGGCCAATTGCTTGCTACATCCGGAAGCACACCAATGTAACACCAGTCGCCCCTATTATTTTTCTATTGGGAAGTTGGACCCCCATGCTACAAAACCAGTTACATAAATGATGCCAAGACAACAAGTCATATAGACAACGCAGCAAAGCCGACCACATGGACACAACAAGGATGACCGCCACTGCTACAAGTCGGAAGCGTGTCGTAGCGAGGTCAATCAGTGTGCTACAAGTTGAATGTGCGGAGGTGTAAAGCTAACTAAGCATAGATGGTAGGATTATAAGGAGAATTATTTGATCCTTAGTACCGTGTTAAGGGTTGTTGCATGATTAATGCCTGACTGATATGCATTTTTTTTAGAGCTTGAAGTGCGTCTTCGCGCCGTGTGATACCTTCTGGATACTATTATGCCACACTGATGAACACGCTAATTTTCACTCTCGTTGCAACGCATGAACATATATGCTAGTTTATCTCAAAAAATTAAAATATGTGTGACCCTAAAAGAAAACAAAAGAAAGAAAATCTCCAGCGTGCCTTGTCTGATGGGGCGTAATTACGCATGGCATAACGCGAGGTGCTAGCCAGCCTCGCCCACGCTCACGCTACAGGGTAACAGGAGCCGCCGATCTGCCGGCCCTGTAATGAAGTGTCATCGTCATTCTGACATTTTGCTAATTTCTTTTTCTCCTTTTCCTTCTTATTTTTAATATTTTAAATGAATATGTTTGAAAACCTAAATTTAATTTAATTTTCGAAAACGGTTAATTCAAACATTGTTAATTTATTATAAAAAATGTTGGTAGCCTTTTAAAAAATGTTTGTGAAAATCAAAACATGTTCCACGTGTAGGAAAAAATGTTACTCAAGTATTTGAAAATGTTAAATGTGTATAAAAAATGTTTGATATGTATAAAAAATGTACAGTATGCTTCAACAATGTTAACCATTTTTAATGTGTTAATAAAAATGTTTCTTATGTACATGAAAAATGTACAATCTCTATTTAAAGATAGACATAAAAGAATATCTCAAAAATGTTAATCATGTATACGACTACTTCAAATCCAACCCGACATCCAACTACACCATCAACGGACACAACTACATTATGGGATACTACCATGTGGATGATATCTATCCTCGGTGAATGACATTTGTGAAGACTATCCTAGAGGCCCAACATAACAAAAAGAAACTAAAGAAAGAAAACCAGAATGAAAAACAAAGAGAAACCAAAAAAACAGTGAAAACCAAATAAACAATGAAAACCGTAAGAAAAACTTGGAAAATGGAAAGATAACAAACCCACCAAAAACGGACCTCTCCGGTCATTGTACAAAAAAAAACTTAAAACAAAATCTACACTCAACCGAACGACCGAAGCAAATGAGCGAAGACTAGCGAGCGTGAGAACACGCTAACGGGCCGGCCAATATGTGGGGGTGCTATGGCTGAGGAGAGCTACCATCTTGCTATAAGCGAGATATAGCTTCCGCGTGTCTGATGTGCTACACAAAGATGTATTATTGGATTGATCATGCCGTATTCAGCATACCTGGCCAAACGGGCCGGCCCGGCCTGGCACAGCCCGGCCCATCGTAATCGTGCCTGGCCTGGCACAGCCCGCCAGGGCACAGTTACTATACGGGCCGTGTCGTGCCGGCCCGCGTGCTGCGCCCCCAGGCCCAGGCACAGCCCAGTTAGTAAAAGGGCCGGCACGTTGGCCCGTTTAGCATGGTGGGCCGCATATTTTCAGCCTGTTATTTGACGCACTGAGCGTTTTTTAGCCTATTTTTACATATTGGGCCATATATATATGTATAAAAAATAAAAATAAAACATAATCTGGCCGTGCCATGCCGGCCCGCCGGCCCAGCCTCCAGGCCCAGGCATGGCTCAGGGCGTGCCACGTGCCGGGCCTGGCTCGTTTAGCCCGTGTCGTGCCTGGCCCAAGGTGGGCCGTGCCGGCGTGCTCACGGGCTGGCCCGAAAAAAATGGCCCATTTGGCCAGCTATAGTATTCAGTATAGTACACAAGACAAAAAAATGCACAAGTGGCCGTCAACCATAATATGAAGATGCACATCTATCGACGTGTATCCCACTGGGTGGCTATCCAGACAGTTTTAAGTACTCCCTTTGTTTCTTATTATTTGTCGTCAAGCGAATATTTCTAGTAGGAGGTAAATACACTAGAAGTCAAAGAACTTGCACGGAACGTTCAGTTTAGTGCATAAACTTGTAAAATACGTGTTTCTGGTCATCTAACTTGTCCTCTTGTTCATATACGGTGCTTTCTACGGTATCCAGTCGTATCCCTATGCATGCCACATGGAGGGGCCCACTGTCAGTGGCTGAGATGGTGATAATCCGCATGCACTTTTTTAGATAGCACCCTATTTGAGACTCCTAAGATATATATCAAAGAGTAAAAGTACATATTCTGAGCTATGTTTTCTCTTATCTAGATTATTAATTTAAAATTATTTTAATTCAGACAAAATTTCCGTTGATTTGTTTGAATTTTTTCATTACTAAAACCAAAGTTACTTGGACTACTATTATGAAAAAGTTCAGACCTCGGGCTCGAGGATGTACATTCATTCTACACTATATTTTCTTTTATCTAGATTTTAATTTATTTTTTTCGAATTCAAACAAAAAATATTTGATTTGTCCAGAATAATTTATGTACATCCATTCTGCACTGTATGTTCTTTTATCTAGATTTTTAAATTTACATTTATTCGAATTCAAACATAAATTGAGTTTATTTGTCCGAAAACGTACGTACATTCACTGTGCACTATATTTCCTTTTATATAAATATTTAAATTTAGAATTATTCGAATTCAAACAAATATTTTGTTGATTTGTCCAAAAGAATTTACGTATATTCATTCTACATTTTATTTCCTTTATCCAGATTTTATAATTTAAAAAAATCAAATTCAACCAAAATTTTCGTTGGTTTGTCCAAAAGAATTTGCATTCATTCATTCTGCACTATTTTTTCCGGGAATATATATTTAAAGTTAGGTACTATGTGCAAAAAAAGATCTATCTTTGCGTAAAAAAATTAAACATAGCTCACTGCCATTGGAATACATAAATTTTATACTATACAATACATAACACTTTTATCATTTTTATCTCTATTTATCACTGATAAACTAAAATCAAATCTATCTTACATAGAAAAAACAATATACAAGATAAAATTTGTTTGTGTTACTAAGTGTCGGTGTGCCTGATGGTTGGCACTTGTACACGATGCCATAGTATCAAACTGGGGCTTTCTCTTTTCAGCAAACCCTTTTGTCGTTTTAATTTCTATTTTTTTTATGCAGTACGTGTTAAATAGCTTTAACTGTGCATTTTAGCGTCAACTGTTAGATTTTCTTTTTTGAGGAAGCGTCAACTGTTAGTTGGTCTAGTGGCTCTCTACGCTAGGCGGATCGTGCTAGCTCATCGGTTTGAATCCCATCAAGCGCTGCAGCTTCTTTCATTTTATTTGAGGATTGTTTGTGTAAAAATAAATAGAATGTATGGGTCCTTTCTTAAAAAAAACAGCCTCAACCACTGATGGTGGCCCTGCCACGTTGGCACTCGTAGGGATACGGTTGGAAGCACCGTATATGCACGAGATGACGAGTTAGATGACCAGAAACACGTTTTTTACAAGTTTATGCACTAAACTGAACATTGCGTGCAAGTTCTGTGACTTCTAGTGTATTTACCTCTTCTAGTAGAGAGTAATAAAGCTAATCTACGGGGAATATCACCGGGAGTCATAAAACGTGCGCTCAATGTTCAGTTTGGTGCTAAAACTTCAAAAATACGGATTTATGGTCACATAACTTGTCCCCGCGTGCATATATGGCGCTTCCTCTCATATCCAGCCACATGGCCTGTCCACATGGCGTGCCAGCCCGATGGAGGCCCACTTGTCAGTGGTTGGGAATGCACAAGGCACTAGGTGACCATAGCACGCTGGATTTTTTTATAGAGAACTCCCTCACAATTTATTTAATGCGCACAAAGCCCTCAAATATAATGAAAAAAGATGGCACACATGGGGTTCAAACACGGGACCTGTCAATAAAATAGTCCGCCATACATCATTCCATCAGTGCCGATTGACGTTCAACATGATCAACTAAAATTCATTTAATCACAAACAAAAGCCCCAACGCGAATTGAGTGACAAAAAAGGGTGGCCCAACAGATTCGATCTCTCAACCTCAAGCATGGATACACTGCAGCTAAACGCTACACTAAGTACCAACCAGTGCATGTAAAGAGAGAAGCCCGATTTTATATATTGTCCACGACCACTACTCTTATTCAGGTTCTTTTTCACTCAGACCGAATTTTCGACAACCGATCAGTCCCCAGAAAATTTGGCGGTCCCCGAAAAAAATGTTGTCGCCTGAAATTTTGAATTTAAACAACAAAAACTACGTCAAATATATTAACTTTTGTGTGCATACAATATCATAATGACATAGTTAGCTTAGTGGCAGGGGCCGCGATTCTATTCCTTGTATTGTGAAATATATTTTTCTTTATTCATGCTCATTTATAAAAATGGTCTCGAACTGTAACAATGAATTGAACATGCAAACTTCTATATAAGAGAGGAGTTGAGCTGACCACTATAACAGGCGTCACTTTTTTTTTGCTAAATTAAATATATTTAGACGATAAAAATATTTGAATTCAAAATTCATTTCAAAATTTTGGTAGATAAAAACTTGAATGGCCAAGATATTTTGAAACCCGGATTTTTCCAACCCTCTCGAAAAAAATGGAATAAAAAATTATCGCTCATGACAAAGTTTTGTATGGTATGGATTAAACATTATACATTTTGAAACAGTTTTCTTAATTGCTTTAACCTGGGAAAACGGAATCTAGGAAGAACTGCATCTAATATAAAATTAGGTTTACCTCTTTACAGTAAGGAATATGTAGTTGGTGTAGTGGTTTGCTTGTGCATGGATGTACCCGAGGTGTATGGAGTTCAAATCCTTGCCCGTGTACTTTTTATTTTTATTTTTCACACCACCTCATGCTGACAAGTGGGATACACAGAGGGGATTATGCTCAATTAAATTAATTAAATACAGAGCAAGGGTGCTTCTGCAAAGAAAAAATGCGGTGAGCTGTTTCGGTCACTAACAATGGGCCGTAGCCACACTGGGGTGCCACGTAAGCGCGGGATACGTCTGAATATGACCAAAGTGACCGTATTTGCACAAGAACGCAAGTTGGATGACCACAAATCTGTATTTTTAAAGTTTTAGCACCAAACTGAATATCGAACACAAGTTCTATGACTCCCAATGCTATTACCTCGCTAATCTAGTAGAGAGTAATAAAGCTAGGAGCATCTTCAGTTGGAGTTCCCACTTCTTCATATGTCCGAAGATATAGTGGCATGCGATGATTTGTTTGTGTAATCCTATTATCTCACATAGTCACACAACATGATTGTGGAGGATGGGGACGATGAGTCTGCCTATTATATTAGAAAGTATAAATACAGATGCTCACATACATGCGACCGTATGAACACACACATGCACACCCTACCCTTACGAGCACCTCCGAAGTACTGAGTCTACACAACATCTTGAGTTTGACGAAGACGCCACGGACGCCTTCGTAGTCGATGTGAACTTCTCCTCCCATTGAACACATATCGCCCAAAGGCCCATAATAAATCTAGAAAAATGTAATCACCAATGCCAAGTCTAAGACTTAGACCCTGGTGGGTTGGTTCCACCACAATAAACCTAACAATCTGAGCTATGCTGGGTTTTACTATTTTATAGTTGAATTGTAGTGTGTTATTTGTATAACTGCATGATGCATGTGCGTGTATTTTGCATAATGTGGTTAGAGTGTAATCTGTGAAGCCCTCTGATTCCAAGAATGCACAATCTCCTATATTTTACTAGGAGTATGTACTTGTTCTGTCTTATTTCTTGCTGATATGGGCCAGTCATCCAACAAGAAAAAAATTATTACTTGTATCCCCTTTAAGAAAAGGACCCAGATATGTCCCACACGTCACACGTCAGATTCGAGCACATAGTAACTCCAAACATTTTTAGGCAATTTAGTGACGCAAGGATAACAACTCTATTTACCAGCATGGCAATTTTCATACTTCAATTTAGTTTTGATGGAAAATTGCCCTATGCCACTGGAATATACCATCCTTGCGTGACTGAAATTTGACATTCTTGTGTGACTGAAATCTGCCATTCTTTACATGGTTGAACTGACATAAAAAACGTCTGAGACGGAGTGTCACGTACCTGACATGTAGCACTTATTGTCTGGGAAAAATAATTACCAATGGGTGCTCGATGAATGAATGGGATTTGTTGAGTATTGTTATTATTAGTAAAGTTAGGATAGTGTAGGATATTATTTTACCTTGCCTTGTACGACAAAATGATCATGTATATATATGTCTATGAGGCTCAAGAAATATAACAACTATTCCATCAACCCCCTCTTTCCCTTCTAACATGGTATCAGCCTTACCTCGATCCTAAACCCTAGCCGCCGCCGCCGCTTCCGCGCCCGTGCGTCGCCCCCGGGGCGGTTGGCCTCCATGACCGCCGCCGAAGGCCGCGCCGCCCGTACCTAGGGTTCGTCCGCCGGTCGTGTTGACCAGCTGCCCTAGAGAGTCTTTCCGAGCCCTTGCTCCGGGTTTTTCTCTCTCCCGCCAGTCATCTTGATCGGCATTTTCTTTTTGGGTTTCCGATCTATGCTTGATCGGTTTGCATCACCCGCCGCCGCCGTCGACCCCCGCGCACCTCTACTTCGACCCCGGCGCGACCAGCCGGCCTCTCCTCCGACTCGACGGTCACGCGCAACGAGGCGGCCCGATAGGGCCAGCCGCCGTCCGCGCGTCGGCCCACCCGTCGCCCTGCGTGGGCCATCACTGCCATGTCTCCGAGTTCAGCGCGCCCCACCACCGATCGAGCAACGGGTTGCCGCTGCGTCGCCCCGTCGGGCCACAGCGCCGCCGCCCTGTGGTTCTTCCTGTGGCTGCCCCGATTCGCGCCACTGTTGTGTTGCCCCTTCAGGTCGTAGCGCCACGGCACACGATTATTAGGAAAGCTATGATAGCGTAGGATATTATTCAACCTTGCCTTGTACTCCAAGATGATTATAGGACAAATGTTTCCTACAAGCAGTGGTAGTTACCACCACTTGCGTTTTGTATGTTGTATGTAGTATCTATCAAAATTGAGAGTATGTACATGTAGTATGTAGTATATAACAATGATTAGGTAGTATATATACTAATTTTTAGGTAGTATATACCATGTTTTGAGTATGCTCTTTTTTACGTACAAATATGTACGTATTTCACAAATATAACAAAAACTATGGGTTCATATGTAATTTTTTCATGTAACTTGCTTTGAAATATCTTAGATATAGTATATGAATATATTTAAAATGATAAAGTAGTATATATATTACCACATGGTAGTATATGAGACATATGGGGTAACTACCATCAGGTGGTAGGATGGATTTTCCCTATATATATATATATATATATATATATATATATATATATATATATATATATATATACATATACATATATATATATACATATATATGCCTACGAGGCTCAAGCAATATAACAACTATTCCATCAATCCCCCTCTCTCCCTTCTAACTGGATTAGTGAAAACTATCGTGCATGGTCATCATCAACTACGTACTCCCTCCGTCCGGAAAAAGTTGTCCAGGGCGTAGTTCATTTACAATTTTGCAAAAAAGTCCTTAGGATTTTAAATCTCGTGCTAATCAGCCCCCTCTTCTTCTTCCTCCTTCCGCCATCATCTGCGCGCACCGTGGTCGCCCCAGCCACCGTCGGCACCCGCAGGGACCAGCGCGCGACGACGGCCAACCTGCGCCACCGCGCGAACCTTCGCCGCCCCTGCCCACCTGTGCCGCCCGCACGGAGACGAGTTGCGCCACCCGCCGGCCACCTACTCCTCCGCGGCGACCACCTCGATGGGCGGCGGCGACCACCTTGATGGGCGGCGGCTCCATGACTGAAGGGCACTGCACCGCCGCTATCCCCTCCAGCGGTGACCCCTCCCGCCAGCCCAGGGCTGCGCCGTCGCTATCCCCTCCCGCCGCCCAGGGCATGCGCCGCCGCTATCCCTTCCCGCCGTCCAGGACCTGCGCGCGCCTGCGTCTCGAGCGCCTGGAGCTGGAGCTCCCGGCGGGCCTCGACCTGAAGCTCGTCCTCAAGCTCCCAGCGGGCCTGCTCCTGTGCAAGTTGCTGCTCCTCCGCCCGTAGCTCCCCTGCTCGTGTTGCTGCTGGTGAGAAGAAGCACCCCTCTGTAAATCTGCTCCTCTGCCTGCTTGCTCGTGGTGCTCCAATTTCTGCACATTGCAATTTCAAACACTATTCATCATGTTCACTGAAGAAAATTGATCTGCTTTTAAGAAAACTGATCATGTTCTCTGAAGAAAATTGATCTGCTATTAAGAAAACGGAACATGTTCTCTGGACTGATAGCATCAATTTAACTGAATGCATCAAGAGCAACTGGTCCAGATTTTGGCAAAATTACAAGTTAACTAAATGCATCATCAAGAGCAACTGGACCAGATTGTTGCTGTTATGGTCTAAAATGGGAGAAGGAAAAAATGTTATGCCTGTCAATTGTTGAATTATTCAGAGTATTTGAATTATTCAAAGATCCATGTTCTGTATCCAGGATAATGCACAATTGCAGTGTCCATGGATCACAGGATAATCAATTGCAGTGTTAAATTCAGTCAGTGTGTACTCCAAGTAGTGATTTTAAATTCAGTCATCAAAATACAGTCAATTTTTGTTTGCTTTGGTCTCCTCCACAGATCAGACAAGTAGTGAGCATCTACAAATTCAAGTTGGGGAGGTTGATGCCCTTGGTCTCCTCCACAGCTCAGACAAGCAGAATGAACCACTATCCTAGTAACTAACAGAAGATAATTTCAATATTCAGAATGTGTACCTGCACTAGTTGTCAACAAGAAATATAGTAAAAGTTGAGATGTACTCCTGGCCCCTGCTTTTGTTTGCTTTTTAATTCCTGGCCCTGGTCCCTGCAAAAAAAGAGAGAGATGTAGTAGGACCTGTAGTTGCTTATGAACAAGGAGTACTTTTAATATCTACTTTTCCTTTCTTGGTTTCTTTGCTTTTTGTCTAGGATTCTTCATGGTTTTCTTGTTATGACTATATGCTCACCATTCATCTTTTGTATACTCTTGTTATGAGATCAGACAGGAGCACACAACTATGAATTTGAATTTGATGCCGGAAGAGGAGGACGAAGCTCAAGAAGAAGAACAAGCTCAGCAGGGTGACGCTATGGATTTGAATTTGATGCCGGAAGATGAGGACGAAGCTCAAGAAGAAGAACAAGCTCAGCAGGGTGACGCTATGGATTTGAATTTGATGCCGGAAGATGAGGACGAAGCTCAAGAAGAAGAACAAGCTCAGCAGGGTGACGCTATGGATTTGAATTTGATGCCGGAAGATGAGGACGAAGCTCAAGAAGAAGAACAAGCTCAGCAGGGTGATGCTATTGATTTGAACTTGATGCCGGAAGATGAGAATGAAGACATTGAATTGAATTGGTTTCCTGAAGAGGAAGAAGCTCAATATGCACAAGAAGATGCAGAAGTGCAAGAAGCTCAAGATGCACAAGAAGATGCAGAAGTGCAAGAAGCTGATGCACATGGCAATCCAAGAGGGAAGGACTTGACAGACAAGGACAGACATGGTGTTTACTTTGCTCTGCGAGTAATCGAGCTTAGAGATGGACAGGTTCACGTGTATGACAAGGTGCTCATCGCGACTATGCTGAATGTTCACCTGCGAACAGTTACAAGAATATGGAATCTAGCCAAACGACAACTTGAAGCAGGCCAAGAAGTTGATGTTTCAACCAAGAAGAACAAAAGTGGTAGGAAGAGAAAAGAACTAGATCTGTCGAGAACAGCCACAATCCCTTTGAACAAAAGAAGAACAATCCGTTCTCTAGCAAGGTGTTTAGGTGTGCCCCGATCAACCCTACATGACATATTCCAATTGCAAGAGCTGAAACGCATCACAAGCACCATCAAACCCACCCTCAAGCCACATAACAAGATAGCGAGACTAAAGTTCTGCCTATCCATGATGGATGAAAGATGGATATCAAGTCCTTGGCCCAGTTTCAAGCCAATGACAAATATGGTCCACATCGATGAGAAGTGGTATGACATGACTCGAGTGAAGAGTAGCTACTACGTACTGCCTGGAGAGGAAGAACCAAATCGAACTGTGCACAATACTCATAGCATTGGGAAGGTAATGTTTCTAACAGCTGTGGCCAAACCTCGCTACAATGAAGATGGGGAGATGACATTTGATGGAAAACTTGGCATTTGGCCGTTCGTGGTAGAGACCGAGGCACAACGAACAAGCCAGAACAGAGATAGGGGGACAATAGAGTTGAAGCCGGTCAAAGTTACTAGACCTGTGTGCAGAGATTACCTGATCAATAAAGTAATCCCTGCCATTCAAGACAAATGGCCTGACGGTGATGAGGACACAACGATCTTTATTCAACAAGATAATGCAACACCGCATGTCCTCCCTAATGATGCTGGTTTTCTAGAAGCCGTGGCACAGACAGATCTCGATATTCGATTATTGCAACAACCACCAAACAGCCCTGAGCTCAATGTTCTAGATCTTTGTTTCCACTGCTCCCTCCAATCCCTAACTGACTGCAGAGCGCCTATGAATATACAGGAACTGGCACAGGGTGTAGAGGAGGAGTTTGAGAACTACGATCCCCATAAGCTGTTCAAAAGCTTTATGACGTTGCAAGCAGTCATGGTGGAAGTGATGAAAGATCAAGGAGGAAACAACTACAAGATGCCGCATCTGCATAAGGAACGTCTACAGAATGCTGGAGAGGAAATAACCGGTGTATACTGCAGTCCGGAGCTAATTACTGACACCAAGGCCATTATAGAACAAGGAAATGAGTAGATAGGGAAAGGAAAAAGAAAGGGACAAGGAAAGAGAAAAGGAATAGGAAAAGAAAGGATAGGAGTATGTCATGTGTATGTCTTGTGTATGTCATGTGTCATGTGTATGTCTTGTGTATATGTGTATGTCTTGTGTATGTCTTGTGTCATGTGTATGTCATCTACAAAATTATTTGGATTTATTGGAATTATTTGCATTAAGTTGGAATTATTTGAATTAAGTTGGAATTACTTGAATTAGCTAGGTTTATTTGAATTAAGTTGGAATTATTTGAATTAAACAAGGTTTATTTGAACTAAGTTGGAATTAGCTAGATCTTCTTCTTCTTCTTCTTCTTCTTCTTCTTCTTCTTCTTCTAGAAGCACAAGCAGTACAAATATTACTACAGATGATGATCATTGTTATACACCATTTGTTCAATTGCAAACAATTACTCCAGAAGCTTGTGTATACACCATTTGTCCATTTGTGTATATACTCTTAACTACAGTAAGAACTTGTCAAAATTCAGAAGATTCTTCTAAAGGTTACAGTGGCAACTCCAGAAGCTTTACCCAAAAATTGAGCATGGCATCTACAGGTTACAGTGGCAACTCCAGTAGCTAAGCCTGCCAAAGTACTCATGTCCTTTTCAAAAACATCATGAGTCCAAAATCTAGGAGACAGTTTTATGTGTAAAACATTCTGATTTTTTACACTGAACATTTCTGGATTACTAATTCAGTCCGAACATGTCACAACATTTCTGAATTTTGTAAACTGAACTTTGTATTCTTCTTGCTTTACTTGAACAAGAGGGCCATCATGAATCAAAGAGAGTAAACTAAATTTTTGTACTCTTACTTCCATAATCCACCATGAATTGCTAGGTACTGTATCATCCAAGCCAGAACACTAGAAAACCAAGATAGTTTGAGATAGAAAAATAAATATTTCTTTTATGTGTGTATGGAGTAGTTTTGACAGCAGTAGTTTTGACACAGTTCACAAGATCTTATTCATACTCCAAGCATTATTCATACTCCAAGATAGTTTTGACAGCAGTATAATTGTGCTGTATGTCAATCAGTTTCTACTCAAATTTGATTTTATTTGATTTTATTTGAGAATTAAGTTACTCTAAATGGAGTACCAAATTGTGAGAACAAGCCATCTGAAAAGAGCACTAGCTAAGATCTAATCCTTATGTCCAGTTAACCACTAATTTAGGAGCATATCAGAGACAAATGTTCAGAGACAAACTTGATGTTAATTTAGCCATGTTCAGAGACAAATTAGACTTGACAGTAAAGATCAAAATTTCAGACTTGACACATAAATCAGACTTAGCCAATGTTCAGTCTTAAGCAAATCTCAGAAGCAGCAAATTTCAGTAAAAAAAATCAGGTTTTACACATAAATAATGGACGGGAATTGAAGGAGGGAGGCTTAACCTGCCAACAAGATGCCACCGCCGTCGTCGAGCTCGCAGTACAGTATGTGCAGGGATGGTGGAGCTCGCAGTACAGAAGACGTCTCTGCCGCCGTCGAGCTCGCCATCGAGGTTGCTGTCGTCGGGCTCGTCGGCTACGTCTCCCGCCGTCTGGCCTCACAGCCACCATATCAGCCTCGCCGTCGCCGGATCTGAAGCAGCCGGAGCAGAGTGCGGAGGTCACTAGGAAGGGGGGAAGCTAGGGGAGGAAGGCAAGCTGGAGCTGCGCGAGCAGGAGAGAGCGGCGGAGGAGGCGGCGAGCTTTGGCGGTGGTGGAGCTTCGCCGCAGCGCCGATGAGGACCTGGAAATGGCCGCCGCCGAGCATATCGAAAGAAAAAATCAGTCTTCTCCTCGTCGAGGATCACCATGGGGAACGAGGAGGGGAACAAGGAGAGGGAAGCTGCGTCGGAGGCGTGGGGTGGGAAAGGCGTGGTGCGGGAGAGCTCCGGCGATGCGGGGAGCTGCGGGGGAGCCGCTGCGGGCAAGCTGCGGAGGAGCTGAGATGCGGGGGAGCGGACCTCCGACGCGACGAGGAGCGGAGGAGACGGCGGGAGCTGTGGGTTTGTCGGGAATCTGCTGGGGGGGGGGGGGGTTCATAAAAACACCTTGAGGACAACTATTCCCGGACGGAGGGAGTACAATACAAAGAGTACACGCATAGGCACCAACTAATCAGTAGCAATCACCAAAGCCTAACTGACATGCACACCCTACCCCTATGAGCACCTCCGAGATATTGAGCCTACACAACATCTTGAGATCGATGAAGTCGTCACGGACGCCTTCATAGTCGACGTGAACGTCACCTCCCATTCAACGCGAAGGCCTGAAATAAAATCCAGAAAAATGCAACCATCAGTGCCAAGTCTAGGACTGGAGCCTTGGTGGGTTGGTTCCACCGCAATAAATCTAACAATCTAAGCTACGCCGAATTTGCTATTTTATTGTTAAATTGTTGTGTGTTATTTGTATAACTGCATGATGCGTGCGCATGTATTTGCATAATGCGGTTAGAGTGTAATCCATGATGCCCTCCGATTCCAAGAATGAACAATCTCCTATATTTACTAGGAGTATGTACTTGTCCTGTATTGTTTCTTTCTGGTATCGGCCAGTCATCCAACAAGAAAGAACTACTACTTGTATTCCCTTTAAAAAAATCTGATAAGTTCCACGACGTAATGTACAAGCACACGACAATTCCAAACATTTTTTACAGCAAGTTTAGTGACGTGAGAATGCCAACTTTTGTTACCTAACATGGCAACTTCTGTGGTCCAGTTTATTCTTGACAACCCGTGTGTCACTTGAATTTGCCATCTTTACGTGACTGAAATTCCCATTAAAAATGTGCCACGCATCTGACGTGTCCCACTTATCATTTATCATTTGAGAAAAAGAATGAGATACTAATGGGTACTCGCTGAATGAATGGGATGAATGGGATTCGTGATGCATGCATGGTCATCATCAAGTACGGAGTAGAATACAAGGAGTACACGTATAGGTACTAACTAATGAGTAGTAAAATCACCAACGACGGTTATTATCTTCAATTCAATCAATCAACGAATCAAATGAAATGATGATGATTCCAATCCAATCCAATCGCCCCCCTTAATAGCTTGCTCCGCTAATCTCGTCCGCACCAAAGGCTGACCGTCCTCCTCGATCTCCTCCCTCCCTGCTGCCCTGTTGCTTTGCCTTTGGCTTTTGGCTTTGCTTTGCTAATGCCAATGGCGATGTTAATGGCCGCCACCTCGTGTCCTGACCAGACGACCTTAACCCCTCCCTCCGTCCTCGCTAAACCCACTCCTTCTTCCTTCTCATCTCTGGCTAATTAGCTGGTTCATGCTGGAGCAATGAGGCGGGTGGCGCCGGCGACCGTCGCTTCTGCCCACGGAGGTGCCCACCAAGGCCACGACGGAGACGCCCACGCCTCGCCCACCGCGCCGCACGGCTGCGCCTGCCCCTGCCGCCGCGGCAAGGCCACCGGCCACCACGGCAATGCCGGGGGCAACGCCAGCCGCTCGCCGGAGCCCAAAGCCCCCGCCTTGCCGCGGATCTGCATCTGGGACTCCGCCGGCGACGGCCAAGTCCTCGAGGCCTCCGTCTCCGTGGCGTGGCCGGACGAGGCCGCCACGCCGCGCGCCAATCTGGAGCCGCCGCCGCCGCAACGGAGGCGGCCCGGGAAGACCATCTCCAAGGGCCACAGGAACTACCACCTCATGCTCAACCTGCAGCTCGGCATCAGGCATGCCCATCCTTTCTTTCCTTCCTTTCTTTTTTACAAGAAGAAGAAAGACAATACTGTCAGTCCCTGATCTCCATTGCAGACCTAATAAGATATACTGCCAATGGTGGGTACAGTTTTGGTGGCAATGGGTTGTGAATTCGATGGTTGTTCTTGTCTGCAGACACGCGGTGGGGAAGTCCGCGGCGAAGCCGATGCGGGAGCTCAGCCGGGCGGACTTTGATCCCCGGGAGAAGTTCTGGACGCGGTTCCCGCCGGCGGGGTCCAAGACGACGCCGCCGCATTCCTCCTCCGAGTTCCGGTGGAAGGACTACTGCCCCATGGTCTTCAGGTAGCTGCCCAATGCCAACTGATAATCTTCAGCTCAGTCACTTGTTACTTCAACCTGCTCTGTAACTGGCTCTGTTTTCTTTTTATGTTGTTTTGCTTCACAGGCACATGAGGAAGCTGTTTGCCGTCGACCCGGCGGATTACATGCTTGCGATCTGCGGGGACGACGCCTTGCAGGAGCTGTCATCGCCGGGGAAGAGCGGGAGCTTCTTCTACCTCACGCAGGACGAGCGCTTCATGATCAAGACTGTCAAGAAATCTGAAGTCAAGGTAACACCAACATTCATGCTTGTTAGTTTTATTTATCATTTGTGTACACTATTTATTAATTTTGGCTGAGGATTCATCTTCTGTTGTGTTCTGCATGTTGTGTAGTTGTTGATTCGGATGTTGCCGAGCTACCACAAACATGTTAAACAGTACAAGAACTCTCTCATCACAAGGTTCTACGGTGTTCACTCTGTGAAGCCATATGGTGGGCAGAAGGTGTGCAACCCTTCCCACATGCCAACAACAACTACATTGGCTCCCTAGTGATGTTGACCGTTTCTTGGTTCATGAGTCATGACACTACGACACATGTTCTTTCGCAGGTGCGGTTCATCGTAATGGGCAATCTGTTCTGCTCGGAGCACCGGATCCAACGCCGTTATGACCTGAAAGGCTCCTCCTACGGTCGGAAATCCGACAGGTTTGAAGAAGAAACCGGCGATGCAACCACGCTCAAGGACTTGGATCTCAATTTTGTGTTCCGGATGCAGCGCTCTTGGTATAAAGAGCTTCATGAGTACGCTTTCTGTCCTCCCCGGTAATGCTAGCGTAACTATATTGTCTTCCAGCAACATCGAGTCTGAAATGGCATTATTGTTTTCTTTAGGCAACTTAGGCGAGATTGTGCGTTCTTGGAATCGGAGGGCATCATGGATTACAGTTTATTGGTTGGAGTTCACTTTTGCGATGATATTGTCCCTGCATCAAAGATGGCATTATCTACTTTTACTTCTTCTCCTGGTAAGCAAGTTGGGTGTTACTTGAAGGAAGACATGATTCTGCTAAATGCTAAATAAGTACGGAATTTTGGCAACATTATGGTTTTTTCCGCTAACGTGAGCAATCATATTACCCAGAAGAGCTTTCGGCCAACATGGTGTCGGCATGCCAGGGCAGCGTCAGCATGCCTGAGCCATGCCCCTCAGCTAAAGATTTGGACAAGATGGCCGATCACCGGTACGTCATAATAGTGCTTGCACACATATGCATCTCTGTAGCTTCTTGACCCTTGCAGAATTAAATGAAATCTAGTCATAAATAGTACTGATAAATTGATAATCAAATAGAGGCTGATTAAACCGTGGAGCCTCTTTTGTCTATGTTAAGATACCTGTAAACATCATGTATCCGTGGCATGAAAATGAAATTTGATGTCACCCCTTTAAATGTTTGCTAAACGACATGATGCATTTTTTCTGTACTTTCTGTATGTGCGAGATCAAATATCTGTTGCTTGCAATATGAGCCTGCTCTTGTTAAGCATAAAGAGTGAAGAAAATACTTTCCTCACATCTTGGCTTAGCTACTTTGAATGTTTTCCCTGTCGGAAAAAAGACACCAAATGTGTCGCTACTCTATTGAATGAGCAACCACTTCCATACTACATACTAGTAAAATACTTGGATCTCTGTAGCTTCTTGACACTTGCAGAATTAAATTTAGTCATAGACAGTACTGATAATTGATAATCAAATAAAGACCGATTAAACTGCAGAACCTCTTTTGTCAATTGCAAGATACCTGTAAACATCATATGTCAGTGACATGAAAATGAAATTTGAACTACATGATACATTTTTTTCCGGATTTGATTGTGTGTGCAAGATCAAATCTGTTGTTTGCAATATGAGCCCGCTCTTGTTAAGCACAAAGAGTGAAGAAATTCTTTTTCTGGCATCTTGGCCTAGCTACTTTGAATGTTTCCCTGTCAGAGAAAAGGCAGCAAATGTGTCGCCATCTCAGGACTCTGATGAGCAACCACTTCCATGCTACTAGTAGTAAAATAGGAGTACTTCTTTGTAGTAATCACTCACTTTGTACTACCAAAGCGACATGTTTAGTAATAATACTTTGGATCCCAGAGCTTCAGTTGTTAGCCCCTCCCACTATGAGACCTTCAGTTACTAAATATGTCGCCTTTTGCAAATACATACATTAGTTCTAATGGAACACATGCCTTGTTTTATTGACAAGTGGTACACTTAGTTTTTGCCTCCCTAAGATGTTACACCTGGGGTCGCATTGTCCGTCTCCTTTTTAATAAAACATGAGCTGTCATGATACATAGTGCAAACTTGATCGCTGCCGTCCCTTGTTTTCACATAGTGCATGTTCTGGCATCATTTGGCTTGCTCGCCCCCCACCTGTAATACCGAGATAGCAGTACCCCTTAATTATTCTATCGTGTTCATCGTTTTCTCTTATATGTAATGTAACTAATACCAACTGGACACTTGGCAACTCCAACCCCAGGTTCATTTTTAACTGTTGTTGTATAATAACTAGTGATACCAACTGGACAGTCGGCAACTCCAATTTCAGGTTCATTTTTAATCGGTATTCTCTTAGTGACTTCAGGAAACCTTTGGCTAGACTGGGTGCGCACCTGCCAGCTCGAGCGGAGCGCACATCCATGAGCGACGTCGACCCGTTCCTCTCTGGCGGCGGGGGATTCTCGTCGGGCCGGAGCAAGAGCAGGGGTGAAGCCTACGACGTCATCCTCTACTTTGGGATAATCGACATCCTCCAGGACTACGACATCAGCAAGAGGCTGGAGCACGCATACAAGTCGCTGCAGACGGACCCTAGCTCGATCTCCGCGGTCGACCCGAGGCTCTACTCGCAGAGGTTCCGGGATTTCATGGGCAGGATATTCATCAAGGAGTGCTAGTGTACCACATAAGTTTTGATGTACCATATATACTACACATTAGTGTTGCCACAGTAAAGAAGATGAGCATGAGTAGAGGGACATGGGGCTGTAGTGGCTGAATTTTTGAGACACGGCCAGGGTTATGGGGAGAGGAAGAGGTGGTGTCTGTAAATGGTTTGTGTGATCCTGGTTAGTGAGGGGCAGATCAGATCCCTGATTTTGTTTGTTAGTGCTTGTTTAGTCTCCTGGGCTGCTTTGCCCTTTGTATATGTGTGTTGGATGGAGTGAAAGGGAGACATGGTTGTGTTTTTTATGTTTGATGAGAAAAGAGAAGATGAGTCTGGTGTAAGCCATGGATGATGATATGATAGTAGTAGGGAAGAAAGATCTTGTGCAGATACACTCTGATGCATGGCACTGTCTCCTAGTTAAATTTAGCAGCATCTGGTTGTTGAGCCCACATTGTTTGTAATATTTAATTGTTGCTAATGTTGGGTTAGTTCCCCCATAGAGGAGGAGCTTTGGGTAGGGTACTGGTGCTATCAAAGGTATGCATGAGTAGTAGTAGTATATGCTGTTGGTGTGGATTAGTAAGTAGTAGATCAGATCTTGTTTGTGATTAGCAGCCATAGTTTAGGGCCTGTTTGGTTCCAAATAAGTCACTAACTTATAAGTCGAAAAGTGAAAAAAATGACTTATTTTGCCAAACAGACCCGACTTATAAGTCACCCCAACTTATAAGTCATAAGTTGCTCCACCCCAATTTAAAACTTATAAGTCACCCCCTTTTGTGTGGGTCCCACCACCTGCATGATGTTGATTGGTGTGGAAAGGTGTGTCAGGTGACAAACAAACATGCATGACTTATAATTCACTAGTTTTAAGTCACCTGACTTATAAATCGGGTGACTTATTGAAACCAAACAGGCCCTTAGTAGCAGTGGTTAGGCTGGTGTGGTGGGATAGGGGTAGTCATGTTGAATTGTTGGGCATTGGTCAGAGTGCCAACCAGTGGAAGGGAGGAGCAGAGGGAGTTTGGTCAAAGTCCACTGGCAGGACCGAGGCACTTGCACTATTTTTAAGCCTCAAGTTGTTTTTTTATATAAGAGGTGTTAAGAATATTGTGAAGACCTATTTTTCGGATGGTAGGAGTATATAATAAGATGAAAGAAAGCAATGATCAACTCCAACTTGTCCGCAACACATATGGCCTCCGCCCGTTTCGTCCGAGTGTCTTTTTTTTTCTTGAGAGTACGCCAAAGACGTACCATAGCTTTATAGAAGGGAGAAAAATATTTATAAGAGTCCCGTCCGAGTGTCGTCAGCTGAGTGAATGAGTGTGCAGCTGAGCTGGGTTGGTTCGTCCCCCCTGGCCTCCTCCTTTCCTTTTCTTTCCTTTCCCCCTTCTCCGTCCGTCCGTCCGGCTCCGGCTCCGGCTCCGGCTCCTTTCCCCACGCCACCGCCGCGCCGCGCAACTCCGGCGCTCTCCCCGCAAGCAAGCAGAACGAGCGCAGGTATCTTCTTCCTCTTCTTGCTCGGTCTCCGCTGGTTCTGCAGCACGGCATCCCCTCCTCCCCGCCGCCTACATCGGCCATGGCAGTTAGGGATCTCCTTCTCCTGGCCCTTTCTTTACCTAGATCTGCAGCTGCGCGCGGTTTTTCCTGAGATTCGCCTGCCCTGCTAAGCTCACCTCAGCTCAGCTCAGTCCCCATACCTGCTTCTGGGAAGGCAGGGATTAGCATAGCACGCTAGGCTAGGCTACTCCGTCTGAAAAATCGAAATGCCACAGTTCGTTTGGGAGTAGCTATTTTGGCCGCTTCTTCATCCCACCCACCAGTTTTTGGCTGCTTGGACAATTAGATTTCTGCACCTCTGGCATCTGGGCTCAACGTGCATCGGTTCAGACACCCATCACATTTGCTACGGATGCACCAAAATTTCCTCTTCTTCATTTAAATTTGTTCATGTGCACTCACTCACCGACGACACATAGCCACTTAGATCTTTTTATATATATTTTTACAACTCTGCGCCGAATGCATATCAAATCAGACACCTATTGCGCACTATGGATCTGTTTGTAATGCTTAGACAGTAGACACCCAAGCATACCATCACATACAATGGATGCACCCGAATTTATCTTCTCTTGTTGTTTTTCTCTGCTAGTTCAGTAGTTCTGCATTTTCTTACAATATATCCCCTGCTCCCTGCTCCCTGCTACCTGCATCGGCCATGGTTTAGGTCTGGCAGCTAGGGGTCTCTCCTTTCCTTTCCCTGTGGTTTACCTAGGTCTGGAAACCAGCCAGCAGCTGCGCTTTTGCCTAAGATTTGCCTGCTCTGCTAAGCTTGCTCGCCATACTTGTTAATTAGGAATAGCATAGCTCCACCCTACCTCCCTCCCTGCCCCTGCTAGCTAGCTAGGCTACTCGCGTGAAAATTGAAATGCCACAATTAGTTTAAGAATAGCTATTTGGACAGCTTCATCCCACCAATTTTTATATCTACACTTGCTTTACCCTAGACTACTTAGATAAGTGGATTTCTACAGCTCCGCGCTCAATGTCTATCAATTCAGATAACCATCACATTTGTTATGGATGTACCCAAATTTATCTTCTTTATAGTTGTTGTTTTCATCACTTAAATAAATCTAACTTGCTTCATGACATAATTAGTTTGAGAACAGTTATTTAGGCTGCTTCGCCCGACCAATTTGTTCATCTATCTACACCCTAGCATGCCTGGCTACTTAGATAATTAGATTTCTACATCTCCGCACTCAATGTGTAACAATACAGATACCTATCCCATACCACTATGGATGACACGTGCCCAAATCTATCTTCTTTATTTTTTGTTCTCTTCACTTTAATGAAATGAATCTAACTTGCTTCATCACATACTATGGATGTACCCTACTTTATGTTATTTATTTGTTGTTCTGACACTTCATCAAGCTGTTTCTCTGATTTTTCTTTGCAGGGAACAAATGCCGGCCAGGACGACGACAACGACTCTCTAGCTAGACATCAAGCCTCCAGATTAACTACTAAAATGGAGGGCTGTGACTGCATCGAGCCGTTCTGGCCGACCGACGAGCTCCTCATCAAGTACCAGTACATCTCAGACTTCTTCATAGCCCTCGCCTACTTCTCCATCCCACTCGAGCTCATCTACTTCGTCAAGAAGTCGTCATTCTTCCCCTACCGATGGGTGCTCATCCAGTTCGGCGCCTTCATCGTCCTCTGTGGGGCCACCCACCTCATAAACCTCTGGACCTTCACCATGCACACCAAGACCGTCGCCATCGTCATGACCGTCGCCAAGGTCTCCACGGCCGTCGTGTCCTGTGCGACCGCCCTCATGCTAGTTCATATCATACCCGACCTGCTCAGCGTCAAGACGAGGGAGCTGTTTCTCAAGAAGAAGGCCGACGAGCTTGACAGGGAAATGGGACTGATACGCACGCAGGAGGAGACGGGGAGGCATGTCAGAATGCTCACCCATGAGATCAGGAGCACGCTTGACAGGCACACCATCTTGAAGACTACTCTGGTTGAGCTCGGGAGGACGCTGGGTCTGGAGGAATGTGCCTTGTGGATGCCATCACGGAGCGGTTCTAGCCTTCAGCTAACTCATACTCTGCGCCACCCGATCCCGGGTGGCTCGTCTGTGCAGATCAATCTTCCTGTTGTCAATCAAGTCTTCAGTAGCAACCGGGCGATCATTGTGCCGCATACGTCTCCGTTGGCAAGGATCCGCCCTGTTCAAGGCCGGTATGTCCCACCGGAGGTGGCTGCTGTGAGAGTCCCCCTGCTGCACCTTTCAAACTTCCAGATAAATGACTGGCCCGAGCTTTCGGCGAAAAGCTACGCGATTATGGTTTTGATGCTCCCGTCTGATAGCGCGAGGAAATGGCATGTCCATGAACTGGAGCTCGTCGAGGTCGTCGCCGATCAGGTTGCTACTACACTTTCCCTGATGCTATATTGTTCATTTCTTGTTCTTATTATTGATGTGTAGCTAATATATTGTTCTGATGGACATAAATCAACCTTCTCTGTGGTTTTTTATTTCCCTTTTTTGGAATTTATAGTCCTTGAAAAACTATTCTGTATGCAGAAATTTCTCATGTGCTGCATTCCATTCTGTTTGTGGTTTAATTTTTAATAGATTGTGCACATAAAAACTAGTTACCTAGATACGTACATATGCATGGTGAACTAGCATTCTACACTGCTCTAATGAGGTCCTGTATGGCACTATTTTCCTGATGTGCAGCTAATATATTTTAATGAGCATACATCAACCTTCTCTGTAGTTTTCTTTTCTTTCCTTTAATTTTTCATTTTCAGTGGAAATGCCCTTTATAAAGAGTTGTAACAGGGTGATCCTCTGAATAACTGTTACCTGCAGTTGGCCGTTAAATGAAGCTGGGCGTTAAACCTTTTATCTAGGAAAGAATTACAGTCCTTGGAAAACTATTCTGTATGCAGAAAATTTTGTGCTGCATCATGTTGTTTGTACTTCAGTTTTTACTTAGATTGTGCACACAGAAATACAGATATGCATGGTGAACCAGCTTTCTACACTGCTCTAATGAGATCATATATGGTACTCTCTGCAGGTAGCTGTTGCCCTCTCTCATGCTGCTATTCTTGAAGAATCCATGCGAGCACGTGATCTACTGATGGATCAAAATGTGGCCCTAGATTTAGCTCGGCGAGAGGCTGAAATGGCAATACGTGCTCGCAATGACTTCCTAGCTGTGATGAATCATGAAATGCGAACCCCGATGAACGCGATAATAGCCCTCTCCTCCTTGCTACTAGAAACTGAACTTACCCCTGAGCAGCGCCTAATGGTGGAAACGGTGCTGAAGAGCAGCAACCTTTTAGCGACGCTCATCAATGACGTCTTGGATCTTTCGAAACTCGAGGATGGTAGTTTCGAACTGGATATAAGCGCATTCAATCTTCATGCTGTTTTCAAAGAGGTTTGTACAAAAATATATCGCCCTCCCCACCTAATACCACTGGTGATGCATATTACTCTAACCTGAACTTGGTATATGGCATTGCAGGTGATGAGTTTCGTCAAGCCGATTGCAGCCATAAAAAAACTCTCTGTGTCGGTTATGTTATCCCCTGACTTGCCTCTATCTGCCATCGGTGATGAGAAGCGACTCATGCAAACTATTCTGAACGTCTGCGGCAATGCCGTTAAGTTTACCAAGGAGGGCCACATCTCGCTCTTAGCGTCGGTTGTGAAGCCTGACGCTCTAAGAGAGTTCAGAAGCACCGATTTCCATCCGGTCGCGACCGATGGACATTTCTATGTAAAAGTTCAGGTAAAGATCGCATCGCAGAAACTCCATGCTCTAATCAATGTATTAAGCGAGAATGGCACGTGCGAGGATCACATGAAACTCTGTGGTTTCAGGTTAAAGATACAGGGTGCGGCATCAGCCCTCAGGACCTATCCCATGTGTTCACAAAGTTTGCTCACACGCAGAGCGGCGGGAACCAGGGGTACAACGGCAGCGGCCTCGGGCTCGCCATTTGCAAGAGGTATTCTACCAATGTCCTAACAGATTCCCGGCTTGAACGGCCGATGGGTCGGTCGATGACATAGTGACTTAGAAACACCTGAACGTGCAGGTTTGTGAGCCTGATGGGCGGGCACATATGGCTGGAGAGCGATGGGGCCGGAAAGGGCTGCACGGCGACGTTCGTAGTGAAGCTGGGGGCCTGTGACGCGTACCAGCAGCCGGCGGTCCCTCTGGTGTGGCCGAGCCACGCCGGCTCCGACCCGTCTGGCCCGTCGGCGGCGGCTCGCTGGGAAGAGAGAGGGCTGTCTAACCTGAAACCTAGGTACCAGAGGAGTATATGACATGATAATCAAAACCGATGGATCATTGTCTAATTTTGTGGTCGGGGGAGGTAGGAGATGGAATAGAAGGTGTTTGTTTGTACACATGATGTAAAGAAGATGGTGATTGGCGCGTCCTGTAATCTGATGGATGTTGCTGTGCGGTTAATAGTGCATGGCAGCAGTAGGGTACAGTTGTTGCATCTGACTGATGATTCTGCTGCAGTGCAGTGCTGGCCGAATGTTGCAAAGAGTTGGAAGCCCATTGCAGCATGCAGCAAAGCACCAGCAACCAATGTAGTACATTATGCAGAGTTCTTTCCAGGATTTGTGAATTGTCCAAGCCAGTGAAGACCTCTTGCAATTTGGATCCCTCGGTTTCTTCCATTTTATTTTCCGATAGATAATGGACTATTTTCTTGATGCATAACTCTGGCATTTGCAACAACACATCAGCTGTGAGGCTAGGCAGAATAACTGACCATGAAATGGGTCCAAATTGGCGAAAACAGCACGTGTACCGTGGTTCCTTGAAAGTGAAAATCGCACAAGCAGGGTTTGGAAATATGAAGAATGCATTCTCCCAACAAAAAGATAATGAATACATTTACTACTTATAATATCATTTCATTTTTTTTCTATTCCTTAGAAACCAGGTACTATTTGCTAAGACAAGAATAAATATACTAATAGCAAGCATGATATTTGCAAAACCAATGCCCTTATCTCTGGCCAACTGGCTTCATTCACGCCAAATAAACAACATCATATAGCAGCCATGAACTGTTGTTCATTGTCCTGAAGCACATGTACAAAGTAACAAACACAGTGGTAGCTCCTGGAACTAGAACCATAAGACCAGCAAACTGGCAACATGATTATTAGCAAAAAGAACGAGAAGATGCCACCGTGGCTTCTTCAGATTTCAAAGGTGAAAGGCCTCAAGATCAAGGGAAAAGAAAGACAAAATAATCCAATCCATCTTTTCTGTCACCGAGCTAATCGCATCAGACCATTCCACTATTGTCCTATCCTCTTGATTGATCATGTTATCAAGAAAGGAGTAACAATATGCATCTATAAACACTTCTAATATATAAGCATAACAACTGCAACTGAATAAATCATCTCATAAACATACTTAAGATCCACCATAAAGATAAATCATCGATTTTGTAACCATGTAGGGCAACTTGTACAATCTAAATCAATGAAAGCACATAGTCGCCATACGAAGCATACTATATAATAGTGCAAAAATGCAAATGGTTATTGCTGATGGATCATCACTATAGGGTCCAATAGGGTAGTGCAGTAGAGCCAGGGCCGACCTAAAGGCCAGGCAAAAGGGACAACCGCCCTGGTCCTCGCGAGAGAAGGACCCCAAATACGAATTATATGTAACAACTATACAATTATACATTACACTTAGAAGATTATTGAATACATAAAAGAGAATCTCAATTTGCATGAGTGCAAGTTCACACTGCATATTAATAGTTTGTAGAACAAACCAATCCGACTGGTAAAGTTGAGTTTAATTACATTGCTAGTCTCTCTTTACGATGGACGTCTCAGTATCATAATAAAATTTATGATAACTAGATTTTTGTGTTTAAACGAATGCACAATTTTTCATTTGAGAAATGGGTAGGAGATCTTAGATGTACCAAAGAAAACCAAGTGAATCTAAACTAGCATGTCAGATAATCGAATCATATGTCAAACTACGATCGAAAATATTTCATGTTCTTCTATTATTATAACGATGGTCCTATTTTGAATACAAGTACAAAATCATGCACATGTTGCCAACCTATTACGAACCCAACTTGCAAGTCGTATTTGCCATGGCCTAGAAATTTCTATGAATCTGTTTTCCAACATACACCAGAAACCACTATTAAGAAATTGATTAGTGTGTATGATTTAGAAAATATCTACCACGATATTCAATATCATTAAAAGATATATGTACACATGCATAGATATGGTATTGGTTTTCCTGTCCTGTGTCAGCTAGCGTGATTCTATTGCTTCTGTTCTGATCATCGTCGAGATACTTGTTGTGCTATGCCAGGGAATTGCGAAGTACCCCTCCACGAGACTGTTAAGTTCACAAATAAATAAATGATGCAATTGGGGCAGTCGCAAAAGCCACCACCCACCCAAGCTCAAATGGTCCTTATATGAACATTAAAAATAAAAAATAAACTGATTTTTTTTGCAACATACTTTAAGAAATTTTAATTTTTACCATGCCTTTCACCAAAAAAAAAAAATCAGTGCTCTAAATGGGTTTGAAAGTAACATTTTCAGAGCATTGGTTTTGTTTTTTGTACCACGCCTTTCACCAATATCATTTCATGATGAAATTTTGCATGCACAACAAACATTTCTTAAAGTATGCCACAAAAGAAATTAGCTTCTCAAAATGTTTTCTATTTTTTTTATAATATTACGTTCATACCAAGAGTATTTGATACTAGGTGTAGAAACTCCACATTCCTTAACATCCTTTTGATATTATAGCAAATATGCTCGTGCATTGCACAACGGGAGAAAACAATCAAATTATGCTGAGATAAGGAATTTTAAAATGTCATTTCACAAACTACGTCTGAATCATCTCACAGTGAGATAAGAGACTTTTAACAAGTCAAAAACTGAAAATGTGATGGTCTCATCACAACTTGATTTCCTAAGGCGCCACAGTGAAATATTTTATGGCTAAGCAAGCTGCATTGATGAACCCTGCGTGAGCTAAACTGATGAACGATGTGCCTCACGTTGGCCTAGCATCACGGTGTTTTTCATGACTAGTAAAACTATAGTACAAGAATAAACATAGGTATGTATGGAGGCAAATTAGACATTTAGTCACTTTCATATAGCTTACAAAAAATAACCCATAAAAGTTGTGTGAATTTTTCTAAGGCAAGCGTTGTATAGAACACAAAAACCCTTTTTTAACCGATGAGCGATGGACTAAATAAAATCATAAAACAGCCTCTACATATCCCCTAAAAGAGCTCTATGTAAGCGACGGTTCGTTTTGTTCGTTATTTACGTATCTGTTTAAATTTTGTGAATATTTTCTAAAATTTGAAATTATTTTAAAATTGCTAAATATATTTAGAATTCACGATCACTTTTTAAAAATCATGAACATTTTTTTGAAATCGTGATTTTTTTATAATATGCAAACAATTTTAAAAAATCTTGAACATTTTATGATTTTCCTACCATTTTTTGAATTCATGAACATTTTATGATTTCTCAAAAAAAACTTCAACTCACAACTTTATGAGATTTGGAATTTTTGGAAACCCTAAATTAATTTAAAAAAGGAAAAACATAAACATAAATAAGAAAAGAAAAGGCAAAAAAGGAAATGAAAGAAACACCCAACCTGAGTCTTGGAAGCTATTGCACACCACGTTTTCGTTTCTAAAGTATGCTGTCGAGCAAGGACTTGATTATCAGGCCTATTTCACGAATCAACCTAGGTCTCACGGGCTATGGGATCAGCGGTTTGATGCTATCCTTCAGGTGCATGCCGGACTTTAGACCGGTACACACCTTGAGGGCTACTAGCTATACATCTAGGCAGAGAATGAATTGCACAAATCAAAAAATTAGCAAAAAACATTCGAAGATCGAGGTGGTGCACCACCTCGGAAGCAGACCGGCATAAAACTCTGATGCGAATGAATAGTTCCATAGAGAACATTTCCGTCATTAAGCTCGGTTGAAATCCTTCAAACTTTTTCAATACCGAGGTAATCTATGACACCTCAGATTTAGCACCGACAGCAGAAAGGAGCACTCACATTCTTTTCCATGATGTTGGGATGCGCTGCCTAGATCGTCTTTGTCATCCCTCTCCATGCTCGGCTCGATGCCGGTGCTAGTGGTTAACGGCATCGGGATAGTGATGCAGGCGCGTGCATGTCCTTGTTCTTATGTATTGTCGGCGTCGTCATGCGCCGAAGGACCGTGAAGCAGCTGGTCGTGGTTGTGGCATTTTTTGCGTTACTGGCCCTGTTGATGGTTGTGTTTATGTTGGTCACAAAGGTTTGCATCCCAAAGGTGTTTGGCATCATCGCAACCACTTACAGCACGGCCATGTTCATTATCGCAATGATCATGGATATCGTAAGTGATTTCTCAATTTGTGGCTTGTGGCTAGTGTTAAATGCCCAACATTACGGCCACCGTGACCACAATGGTGCAGCTCATTGTCAATTTCTTCTTCTACCTCCATAACAAGAACGAGGACAAGGGAGGGTATGATGCAGCATAATTATGCTGATGTTGTTGCTACAACTTCTTCTGATATTTGGGGCTACAAAATTACATGAAGTACAAGTTATTTACCTATCTTGCCATTGGCTGGCTGTTAGAAGCAGTTTTACTCATAGTCGTTTCAAACCATTTTGTGATCTGAGGTTATGTAAACCAATTATTTTTTATACCAAACTTTTATACTTTTTTAAACTAATTATACCATATTAAAATTTTAATTTGTATAATTTTCTATTACTTAGACATCATAGTTAGCTGCATGACAATGTTTATAAATAATAGTTACAATATTCCTTGTCATGCAGTTGTAATACATATTAATGGACAAAATTTTAAATTAACCAAAAACTCTTTCTAGTTAAAAAATCCTTTGAATTGACTTTTAAATATTGCATGAATGATAGTGTATACCCATATATTTGCATACACTGCTCTAATTGCTGCACCTAATTCTCTCTTTAGCTTTGTTTCTTAAAACATTAGGGATATATTTGTAATTTTTTATCTTTTATAGTTTTACCTGCAAAATTTTCAGGACAAACGACTTTTTTCCTGATCAGGCTTTTAGTTTTCACGTGTTTATGTAACTTGATTTTTTCTTACTCACAAAAACATTGATTTTCTATTAATGAAATACATGGTTCCGCCGCAAAAGATGTTAAGCGATCATGTCACACATGTGCCACGCAAGATGAAAATGAAATGTTGTGGACCCCGAAAACCCATTTAACACGAGCAAATGATAATATTGTTATTACTGTTTTAGTGCTTTATTGACGCAAAACCATCACAAGTAAGGCATGCAGTCGCTTCAGAAGAACACCACCCTTAACCGACGAAAAGTACATTGGTAGCACAACTAACATCGAATCTGACTAGTCAGACCCACGTGTAAGGGCTGACATGGCAAAGACTAGTCGGCCGAGGTGGTCAGTGGTCCACATATCTGCTGCTAAAATGGGCGCTGGCCCACCTGTCGGTGACCCATCAGCCGCTAGCCGACGCGGCACCTGGCCACCGCCATGGCTGGAGCCAGTGGCGGAGCTTGCAGCAAATTCCTGGATGGGCTGGGTAGGCTAAATTGCATGAAATTGCATGAAATTGGTTTTTCCCCGGCCCATGGGCCGGCTATAATAGGAGGATGTGGTGCAAAGCTGGGCGGGCCATGGCCCATGTAGCCTTGCTGAAGCTCCGCCAGTGGCTGGAGCCAAGCACCGGGAACACCTATAGGCCGCTCGCTGCGGCGAAATGCCGGCGCTTCGCACAGTAGCGGCTAGCGTGGGCCGGCCCATTTACAGTGGCACGCGGCGGAACGTTCCCGAGATGAAAAATCGCAAAAAAGAAATTAGCGCTCGCGCTGTAACTCGAACACGCGACTTCGCACTAACTGGCCTGCCGTGCAAACCACTGCAATGTAGACATTCTCACATTCAACTAGCAGCGCGACAGTTAAAGACTACAGATAATTTATTGGGTCGAACCGACGACCTCCTACAACTGAATTTTTCAAAATTATGAATATTTTCTTCAAAATAAAAACATTTTCTGAATTTTCGTACAAATTTTGTAAAACAGGAACATTTTGATGATGTGAACAAATTTGAGAAAGGGGAACATTTCTTGAATTTGTGAACAAAAAACAAAAATGTTTATATTTTTAAAACTTCCAGAACATTTTTTGAATTTGTGATTTTTTTTGAAAAACATGAACTATTATTGAATTTGTGAACAAATTTGGAAAGCTGGAATATTTTTTTCAATTCCGAAACATTTTTTGAATCTTGAGAACAAATTTTGAAATGGTGAACAATTTTAAAAAATCCTGAACAAAGTTGGAAGCGCGAACAATTTTTTAAAGCATGAACATTTTTGAATCTTGAGAACATATTTCGAAACGGAGAGAAATTTTGAAAAAATCCGAACAAATTTGGAAGTCCGAACAATTTTTTAAAGCACAAATATTTTCTGAATCTTGGAAACATATTTTCAAACGGAGAGAATTTTGAAAAATCCTCAAAAAATTTGGAAGAGCTAACATTTTTTGAATATGTGAACAAAAAATTAAAATTCAGTACATTTTCTGAATTTCAGAACTTTTGTACTTTTTTGTGTAACGAGAACAAATTTTGAATTTTGAGAACATTTTTTGGAAACACGAACAATATTTAGTTTTTTGTTTTTTAAAGGACAAGAAGAAAAGAAAAGGAAATAAAAAAGAAAATCATAAACATTTGTAAAACTACAAACATATTCTTAAAAAGAAAAATAAACTTGAAAAAGAAAATGAAACAAGAAACAAAAAACGAAAAAATGAAAAAGAAACAGAAACGAAAAAAAGAGAAATAAAAAAACAATAGAAAGCCGAAAAAGAACCTGAAAAAATGATACAGGAAAAAAACCCGGTTCAGGGAACCTTCTGGAAGGTTCCCAAAACCGGTTTAGACGCATTATGTGTGGGCCGGCCCATTTCTCGCTCGCTGCGCTGCCCCTGTGCGATCGCTCGACAGTTTGCCGCAGCGAGCGGCGAATAGGATTTTCCCCAAGCACCCTCAACAATGGTGGGCAGGATGCAACGGAAACGGCAGGAGTCTGATATCCCTTGTCCATGGCAGTCGATATGCAGCGCAGAGGGCACGAACCGTGCTCCCCTTGTACATGGCAGATGGGATGCGTCTGCGGGAAAATATCAGATGATACCAACACTTAGGTGATACCATGATACGGGCTTCCGGGCCAATGGATCTCATATCCAACGGTTCTCGGAAGTCAATTGTACCTATGCGAAGTTTTGAGACTCACGGATAACTTTTTTGCAAAATGCTTAAGAACTTCGGGGAGCCGTCGGATCTGAGATCCAACGGCTCCCAGAAGCCCGTATCATGGTATCACCTAAGTGTTGGTATCACCTGGTATTTTCCGATAGGGCCGGAGCCAAGCTCCCGTCGTTCATGTCGTCCAGTTGTCGCAGAAATGGATAAAAATGAATGTATATAGAAGAACACTGAATAATGACGAGTAGCACATCGAACTAGTATATACTGGTACTGGGGTCATTTACTTCAGTTTAGCCTCTCATGACAGTAAGCATTAGCCAAAGGCATCAAGAGACCTCCGTAGACATCATCCAGCCCAGTATATGTGTCTGGGAGCACTTATTATTAAGATTATGAACAAGTAAAAGAAATTCTCATGCTTTCGCTACGATTTCTTATTTGATCCTCAAGAAGAAGAAAAACTCCTTCCCGTGCGCCGGCGGTGGCGGTCCAGTCTAGAGTTTGGATGACTGCTCGACCCCGGGATATTCTTTACGCCATGTCTTGTGGATGTGTGTTACCACAAAACCCCCAGGGGTTTCAGGCTGAGTGACATCACAAAAACAACCCGTGTTAAAATTTCCAAAATACGAGTGGGTCAGGTCAGGTTTTGGCTCAACACAAGTGATATATATATATATATATATACCTTTACATTCAGTGCAAGGGTTGTAAAACAGCACGCCCACGCATTACCTGAAAATAGCATAGCGGCGCATTAAACATTGAGGTGAGGATGATTCGCTAAAATAAGATTTATATGAAGATAACGCGAGCGTGCTTATATAATAATTGACAGGACGAAAAAACTTTGAAATCCACGTCACACTGTCCCACAGGTTATGCGCTATGCCCTCCATTAGGTAGAAATCAGATAATCATCATGTCCATCAGATAGAATCAACCGGCAAACCCATGCTAAAGTCCCCATACCTCTTTGTTAGGAAGGGAACATGTCAAATCAGGTAGCCAGATCATTTTAACTAGCTTGAAGCACAATTTTCCATTAATCATAGACCAAGATTGATTTTCGACATCCCCAACTGACTCGGGATATAACTATTGATTGCTCAACAACGAATGACCCCCAATCCACGGGTTGTCCTTTTGCAAAGGACTTTGAATCTATGGCCATTATCATCAAGTGGTCATTGATGTTTACATATGTAGTAAAGGGATTATGTTTCAGTCAACTTCTACTATCTAGATCACTTCATACCATAACCAGTAAGTCCATAATATCTGGCCAGAATAGAGTTATACAACAGTCCACACTGTAAATTTAGCATTGTACTTCTCTGTAACTGAATGATGCGGTCATTGTTTCGCAACAGGAAAAAAAAAGGATATGTGCGCAAAGTAATATAAAAACCTACTACCATAGTCCTAAAATTATTACTTGGCCTCCATGTCGAATAAAGGTAAACCATAAATGACACTATCTATAAATAAAACAAGAATTCTGATTGAGCACATACAAACTGGGTAAAAAGATTGCAATCTGAACAAAACGTATTAAATAGCATTTTTTGTTAAAGTTTGAGTTGCTCAGGGCAGTAACTGTATAATACTTTGCAGAATCATAACAACTCACCTTCTGCCTCCCACAAGTCGAATCTCACAAGCCAACTGTCAGGAGCAGTCTGCAAGATAACAAGTCTGTCCACCCATGATCGGTACTTTTTCCCTTGTTTGTCACCATAACATGAAGCCAGCTCATCAATGGACGAATGGATCGAAAGTTCGACCCCAGACGGATGAATAATAACTCCATTTGCATCCTAACACCCACAATAAATAAATAATCTTTAAGTTTGAGAAAATATTAAGGAAAATATGGCATTTTCTCAGAATTAGAAAGCTTGAGAAACTGAGATGGGAGAGGGAGAAATTTAGACAAAAGCTAACCAAACTATTTAAATGTATATGGAAGTGGAAAACCATATACATACTGTGGTGTTTTTGAAGTACTCTATAACAGAATCAGCCTTTGGAACATCAGCTCTACGCCACTTTTCGTACAGAACATAGAACTTCACAATGGCCGCTGTAGGCTTGAAAGGGTCCTCCTTGATGTAAGGGAACTCAACGTCTCTTGGAGAAACATTAGGTCCTAGCTTGAAGTGCCCAATAGCTTGAATAATACCAGCAGCACACCTCTCAGTTGCATGAATTATCTTAGGATTATCCTTCGCATTTTCTGCATGCCACTGGAGTAGTTCCTCTTGGGCATTGCTAACCTAACATTTTAGAACATAGAGTTGCAGTAAACTCACATTCATTCACGCCTGAACTTTTATAGACACATCATGCAAGTTATTGTACACTGACCATGACACCATGTACACCAGGGATACTGAATAATTCTGCATCATTACCAGAGTCACCACAAGCAAGAGTATTGTTGGGTGTTTTTCCGCATGAACCTAACTTCTTGAGCAAATATGCAAGTGCTTGACCCTTTCCAGCCCCTTGAGCTAATATGTCAAGATCCTGGCCACCACTGTAGATTATTTTCGCATCTACCTGTTTACAGTAAATATAGTAGTTAACCACACAAATTCCAAAAAACCATGTTTCTTAAAGAATATATTGCGAAAAACTAACACCTAACAACATCAGTAAACATGCTGCCTCTTAAAAAAAAGTAAGCATGCTGCCTCACCCCACGTTTCTCAAACTTCTCGGAGAGAGACTTGATCACTCCCTGAGCGTTCTTCTTGTCAACCAAAAAGCTGACCTTATGTGGACGCTGTTCTGTCTCTACCTGCATTCATGCAAGTGAATGACAATAAAGTGTTATTTGTATAGAGATCAAAATGATTATTAATTAGGGGAAGTAGCTGTTTAGCAATCGAACATGCCTGAAGCTTCAGCTCAGAAAACTTAGCTGTCTCCTCAAGAACAATATTCCTGTCCCACTTATTGTTCAGATATTCCTCCCAGCCATGATCAGGGACCATGGCTTCACCATAAGTTATCTCAGAGCCCACAGACAAAATAGTGATATCTGGAGTTAGCATAGGCTTCTCTTTCCTCAATTCCTTATACAGAGTAGGTGATCTTCCTGTTGAAAAGACAAGAAGAGAATCCTGACAGTAAACAGACTCCCAAAGGGCCCCAAACCTAAGCAAAGACAGGTTCTCTTCGTCATGATGATCAACCTGAAAGTTTGAAACCCAAGAAACTTCAAATTAGTTGGTCATACAAAAAAGTTACAATTATCTCTGGACAAAATCCAAGCTGCGAGTTTAGACAAACACCATTGTGTGATCGAGATCTGAAACAATCATAAGACGCGCAGAGCCCTTGAGCTTATCCATTTTAGCAACCTGCAAAGATGGTTGTCCTTCTGTGAGGAATTAAGACTCGAAGGGAAGATCTTGGGTGCATAAAACATCAAGAAAAGTTCTATTCGTGCCATTGACATCATTAACTATGAACCCAGACTTTCACACGCAGTCAAAGGAGCAAGTAAAAGAGTAGTTCTTATATACTCATCCTAATGTTTCCACTGCTGGTTTGCTGCATGCTATGAACTGTCTCCAGATTCCAGAAAATAAACTATCACACCCAACTCAGATCATGCACGCACTCAATGTGAAATAGAAACACATTGTCCAGTTTTAATAGAACATTTACTATCAAAACCTCATACAATCAGTTTCAATAGAAGTGTGATTCAGTTGTGTTTTGATACTGCTAGGCTGCTACGGGGCAGGTAATTAGCATCACTGGCTCTAGAATCTGGACGAAACACACCCTACCAGAATTTAAGAACTATCCAAGCAGGTTAGGGTTCGTCAGCAACGATAGAAAGCAAACCAAGCCCGGATCGATCCCCACTCCACGCCGGTCTAGGCGAACGGTGGAGGAGGACGGCAGTTATGGGAGGATCCCCTTCGAGGTGGCATGCGAGATCCAGAGGCACGTTTTGGCGTAGATTGTGTTCGATCGACGATGCCCTCGCCAGGGGAAGAGGAAGGGGAGTGGAGTGTGGGAGGAGAGACGGGTGGCGAGCGGTTGTTTCGGGAGAGATGGACGAGCGCCTTTCTTCCTCCCGAATTTCATTGGTGGTGAGGCCCCCGCGCCTTGGCTGCAACCGTTCCCTTCTATCGACGATGGCTACCACAAGATAACATATCTCAGCATGTCCGGCCCATCCAATGGCATATCCATCTGTTTTTTGAAATGATTATTAATGGTTAAAAACATGTTTTTTACTCTTTCGAAAAAAAGAACGGCGTTTTGACTAAAGACAACTTAGCAAAGAAATGATGGAAATAAAGCATTGCGAGTTTTGCGGCAGTAATGAGAACCTTAATAGGGGGTGGTGGCCCCAGCGGCGCCCCCCACAAACCAAATCAACTTAAAAAATTAGAACACATATTATAGCAAAAAAATTGCAATTTCATTCAAATTTTGTACATATTTTCAATTTTTTTGAATGAAATTCAAACCAGGCGGCCTTAAACCCTAACCCTAGCCTACTCCTCAGCGAGCTTGTCCCAGTCAATGTTGGAGGCGCTGCCGTTGCCGTCGACGACGACTACGGCGATGGGGGACGATGACAACGGCAGCGCCTCCAGCGTCGACAAGGACAAGTTCGCCGAGGACAACCAGGATGGAGGAGGCTGCATGAGAGGTGGAGGCGCTGTCGCGATGCGCACGAAAAGTGGAGGCGCCACCGGACGAGGAGGTGGCCATATGCATCGAGTTCGCCATGGTCGCCATGTAGCCAGGCGTATCCAGTTTGATCTCGAGGACCGAGTCCGCTAGGGCCGCCAACAAGCCAGGGGAGTCGTCCCGCAGCTGCGACGACACGCCATAGCCCAGCTGCAGGGCCTCCTGCGACTCCGGTTCCAGGCGGCGTCGAACAAGGTTGAGGCAGCCGCGCGGTGGGGATCGCCACTCCTTCACCGGGCCGATGAGAATGCCGCGGTGTCCATGCGGTGGTGATCGTCGCTCCTCCTTCACCAGGCAGCAGGTGCTGGCTCGCTGCATCGGTGGTAGCAGTCGGAGTGGGGCCACGCTCCGAGGCGGCATGGCGGTGGGCGGCTTTGATTGCGCTGGCCACCGTGTGGCCAGTCGCCTCCCACCAGTGGTGCCACCTGACAGAGTTGTGGCATGACATGAATGGGCCGTCGGCGGCGGCGACCGCCGCCCGCTGGCGTGCGAACTGTGGTGGTTGTCGTTCTCGAGGAGGCGCCGCTCCTCCCGTGTCATCCAGCTCCGGCGGCAGATATGCTCCGCCGTTTTGGGAAGCGAAGCGGCCTCGTGCACGGCGTCATAAACCACGGATGCGGATGCTGCGTGTCTATGACGAGGAGGGCCCGCCTGTCGGAGGGCAATGTCCGGCACACCGAGCAAGTTTGTAGGGTGGCTAGGGGGGTGCCGGACATATTTTGGCTCGGCCCGGACACTTGGGGGTGCCGTTTTTTCAGTCCGGACCCCATTGGGGGTTCATTTGTGGGGGGTGCCGGTGGAGATGCTCTAATCATCCTTTTCCCTTTATTACTCATGCTCTTGACCATGAACAACGCACGCATTCTATCTATCAAATCATGAAAATATAGCAGCGACCAACATATTGCTAACCACCGAACACATATTGGGCAAGAACAGACAGCAACAAAATCAAACAGATCGCAACAGAACCATATGTATACCAAGTAATGAAAGATCATCCTATTTCGAATCATCTCCTCTCAAGATCGGAATCCACCCAAATCTCAATCTGCTGCTGGCCAAGATCGGGTCGAGATTCGCGGTACGCGAGGGAGGAGTTGAGGCGGGCGGATTCATACCTTGACGGAGCCCGAGGGCCTGGCGCCGCACGGCCGATCTGCCGCTGGTCCCCGCCGCCGCGCCGCGCGAACCGCCGGTATCCACCGCTGCTTGGTGAGAGCGCCGACCCGCTGCTCCACCGCCGCCACAGAGAGGAAGAAAGGAAGAGGCGAGGAGGGATGGGGTTCGTGCGGTTGGCGGTGAAATAGGGGAGATCGATCGTGGGGGGGTGAGCCTAGGCCAGCCCGTGAGGAGAGGTGAACCACTGCCCACTTCCGGATCGGAAAACGCTCTCCGTCACCCGACCCATCTCTCGTCTCTCCCTTCTGTCCACCGCCCCCAACCGCGCGTCCCGGCTTTTACATCAGAGCGATATACACAACTTTTTATTATATAGTTTTATTTAAAGGTATATAAGAGTATGAAAAGTAAATCGAAATTACAAGTCGCTACATGCATCGGTCACCGGAAAAATGCTAGAATGACAAGGCTAAACATAGTGTAATCTTCTAGCATGTTGTCAGTCACCCCGGTTGAATATAGGCCGAACGATCAGACCCTCATCAGTCGAGTATATCCGGAATTCATAAGAACCCGCTGGTCGGGTTGTAGGAGAAAGGACCACATGATGATCCAGTACGTAGCACGGTGAACAACCAGTAGCGGAGACAGGGGGTGCCAGCAGGGGCCCAGGCCCCCCTAACATCCAAGATTTGTTGATAATTTGCTTATGAACAGTGTAAAATTAGTCATTAGTTGCTGCTAAATGCCTCTCTTTCAATGGTTTGGCCCTCCCCAATCTGATTCACCGTCACTTGGCCCCCTCGATCGATTTTTTTCTGGCTCCGCCACTGTGAACAATCTATAAAAAATAAATACCCAAACCTTGCTGAACACCACATCATTTCGGCAATTTCATATAGCCCAAATAAATGAAGACACGTCAATGCAAACATGCACTTTAGTTTTCTTGTTTTCCCCGAAAAGTCATGTTCCAAACATATGAGCAATAGTGGTAGGAGGTGGAGTATTAAAAAAATACACAAGCCGCCAAATGTTACGAACAAAGGAACAAGAGATAAACAAATGCTCTAAAGTTTCATACAAAAGGCACATCTTATACAGCCGTTCCAGTGTCTCCTGGCTAGATTATCTTTTGTGAGAATAACTTCCCGATTGACAAAACACACGAAGATTTTAATCTTTAACGAAACTTTTAGTTTTCACAAATACTTTAGTAGCAAAGGTGTATGCTCATTCATATAATCAATACACATAGACTTAACTGAAATTGCTCCAGATGGAGTCAACTGCCACCTGAACGTATCATCATCAATAGATAAAGATATATCCCTAAGTCTTTCCACTAAATTCAGCCAGGCGGTCCATTTTACCGCATGTTAAAGACCATTTAGACAAACTCAATATTTATCAGTGGAGCATTAGTTAAAACGCCAGCCACTAAGACATGCTTATTACACGCAATGCTAAAGAGAGTGGGGTTCAACGCAATGCTAAAGAGAGAGGGGTATTGAACCGATAATGGCCTATCCCCAAGCCAAATGTCGTGCCAAAAGTGGGGGCCTAACCATTCCCCACAACAAAAGGAATTACATGAGAAGAAGTCCTTCTGAACCGCAAGTAATCCTCTCCAAAATGGAGAGTCGGATGGTTTTGGAGTAACTTGAGCCAATGTTTTACCACAAAAGTATTTACTGCATAAGAGTTCCTGCCAAATGCCCGCCTCATGTAATAGTTTGAATAGCCATTTACTTAATAAACATCTATTTCTAATTTCAAGTAACTCAATACCCCAGCCCCCTTGGTCTTTAGGACGGCAGACGATATTCCACTTTGTTAAGCCATTCTTTCTCTTATGTTGATCACTTTGCTAGGAAACCTGACCGCGAAAGTAATCAAGTTTTTTTTCAAACCCCAGCTAGTATTTCAAAAAAGGAGAGAATGAACATGGGTAGATTAGTGAGAACAAAATTTATCAAGACAAGATGATCCCCATATGGGGGCATCTCTTCCCACCCATGAAGCAGGTATTTCTCGAAAGGGTCCTCAATTGGTTTCCATTCTTTATTTAGCAACTTTCTATAATGAATAGGAATTACCAAATATTTAAATGTCAAAGTAACTGCCTCACAACCAAAAATGTGCCAATACTCATTTTACATCTCAATAGCTTCGCCAAAGCAATATATTTCACTTTCATGAAAGTTAATCTTAAGTGTCGACCGTTGTTCAAATATAGACAAAATAAGCTTCATATTAACAACTTTGTCAAGGTCATGCTCAAGAAAAAAAATATCATCAACGTATTGGAGAATCGATACCCCTCCATCAACTAGATGAGGTATAAGACCTCCTACCTGGCCATCTTTCTTTGCTCTTACAATAAGGACATCCAACATATCGGCAACAATATTAAAAAGAACTGGAGACAGCTGGCCACCTTGTCTCAGCCCTTTTAGCGTTTAAAAGTAATGACCAATTTCATCATTCAGACCAATCCCAACACTACCTCCTTGCACAAATCTAGCAACATCTTTTAGGGTCAAAACCCTTCATACATAGAGCTTGTTGCAAAAAGGACCATTTAACCGTATCATATGCCTTTTCAAAACCAATTTTGAAAAGCACTCCATTGACACGTCTCCAACACATCTATAATTTATGAAGTATCCATGCCATGTTTACAACATTTTTATATGGTTTTGGTGCACTTTTATACGATTTTTATGGAACTAACCTATTAACCTAGTGCCTAGTGTGAGTTGTTGTTTTCTGCATGTTTTTGGTTTTTCAGGAAATCCGTACCAAACAAGGTCCAAATACCAAGAAAATTTATGATGATTTTTTTTGAACATAAGAGACTCCCGAAGCTTCGAGGAAGGACCAGAAGACCCACGAGGGAGTCACGAGCTCACTGATGTCTACTACGTAACTTTATTCTTATAAACTCGTGTTGGGCCTCCAAGCGTAGAGTTTTGTAGGACAGTAGCAATTTTCTCTCAAGTGGATGACCTAAGATTTATCAATCCGTGGGAGGCATAGGATGAAGATAGTCTCTCTCAAACAACCCTGCAACCAAATAGCAAAGAGTCTCTTATGTCCCCAACACACCAAATACAATGGTAAATTGTATAGGTGCATTAGTTCGGCGAAGAGATGGTCATACAAGTGTAGTAATGATAGTAGACGTTGATTTTTGTAATAAGAAAAATAAAAAAAACAGCAAGGTAACAACAAAAGTGAGCACAAATGATATTGCAATGCTTGAACATAAGGCCTAGGGTTCATATTTTCACTAGTGCAATCTCTCAACAATGCTAACATAATTGAACCATATAACAATTCCTCAACGTGCGATAATGAATCACTCCAAAGTTCTTATCTAGCGGAGAACCTAAGATGAAATTGTTTGTAGGGTACAAAACCACCTCAAAGTTATCATTTCCAATCAATCTATCGAGCTATTCCTATAAGAGTCACAAACAGCCCAAGAGTTCGTACTAAAATAACACTGATGACCCACAAGTATAGGCGATCTATCGTAGTCCTTTCGATAAGTAAGAGTGTCGAACCCAACGAGGAGCAGAAGAAAATGATAAGCGGTTTTCAGCAAGGTATTCTCTGCAAGTACTGAAATAAGTGGTAACAAATATTTTTGTGATAGGATAAGTTGTAACGAGCAACAAGTAACAAAAGTAAATAAAGTGCAGCAAGGTGGCCCAATCCTTTTGTAGCAAAGGACAAGCCAGAACAAACTCTTATAATAGGAAAAGCGCTCCCGAGGACACATGGGAATATCGTCAAGCTAGTTTTCATCACGTTCATATGATTCGCGTTCGATAGTTTGATAATTTGATATGTGGGTGGACCAGTGCTTGGGTGTTGTTCTTACTTGAACAAGCATCCCACTTATGATTAACCTCTATTGCAAGCATCCGCAACTACAACAAAAGTATTAAGGTAAACCTAACCATAGCATGAAACATATGGATCCAAATCAGCCCCTTACGAAGCAACGCATAAACTAGGGTTTAAGCTTCTGTCACTCTAGCAACCCATCATCTACTTATTACTTCCCAATGCCTTCCTCTAGGCCCAAATAATGGTGAAGTGTTATGTAGTCGACGTTCACATAACACCACTAGAGGCTAGACAACATACATCTTATCAAAATATCAAACGAATACCAAATTCACATGACTACTCATAGCAAGACTTCTCCCTTGTCCTCGGGAACGAACGTAATTACTCACAAAGCATATTCATGTTCATAATCAGAGGGGTAATAATATGCATATAGGATCTGAACATATGATCTTCCACCAATTAAACGAACTAGCATCAACTACAAGGAGTAATCAACACTACTAGCAACCTACTAGCACCAATCCCGGATTTTGAGACAAGAATTGGATGCAAGAGATGAACTAGGGTTTGGAGATGAGATGGTGCTGGTGAAGATGTTGATGGAGATTGCCCTCTCCCAAAGAGAGGAGCATTGGTGATGACGATGGTGATGATTTCCCCCTCCCGAAGGGAAGTATCCCCGGCAGAACAGCTCTGCCGGAGCTCTAGATTGGATCCGCCAAGGTTCCGCCTCGTGGCGGCGGAGTCTCGTCCCGAAAATTTCCCCCTTATTTTTTTCTCATCGAAAGACTTCATATAGGAGAAGATGGGCGTCGGAGAGCCACCAGGGGGCCCACGAGGTAGGGGGGCGCGCCCTAGGGGGGGCGCCCCCACCCTCGTGAGCAGGGTGTGGGCCCCCTGGCCTTCATCTTTGGTGAAGATTTTTCTTTATTTATTTAAGACGTTCTGTGGAGTTTCAGGACTTTTGGAGTTGCGCAGAATAGGTCTCTAATATTTGCTCCTTTTCCAGCCCAGAATTCCAGCTGCCGGCATTCTCCCTCCTTATGTAAACCTTGTAAAATAAGAGAGAATAGCCATAAGTATTGTGATATAAAGTGAAATAACAGTCCATAATGCAATAAATATCGATATAAAAGCATGATGCAAAATGGACGTATCAACTCCCCCAAGCTTAGACCTCGCTTGTCCTCAAGCGAAAAGCCGATAACAATAAATATTTCCTCATGTTTAGAGGTAGAGGCATCGATAAAAATAAAATACGGACATGAAGGCATCACGATTATTCTCATAACATCAACATATATAGATTTTGTCATATGATTACTTATGTTCAAGTGATGATCTATTCACAATGCAAAGTATAAATCATAAACCTTATTGGGCTCCGACAAACTATAATCTCAGTCATTGAAGCAATTGCAATTTATCATAACATCGGAAAGAGTCTATGTCAGAGCTAAAAGCAAGTCCACATACTCAACTATCATTTAGTCCTCCATAATTGCTAACACTCACGCGATACTTGTGGTTACGGAGTTTTAATCGGACAAAGAGAAAGATAGGGGCTTATAGTTTTGCCCCACAACCTTTTACCTCAAGGGTAATGTCAACAATAATGGTTCATGCTCCCCTACATCCAATTATATATATATATATATATATATATATATATATATATATATATATATATATATATATATATATATATCATGTTCTTTCCAACATGCTGAGCTTGTCAAAGGATAAAATGAAAAAGAAAAGGTGAAGATCACCATGACTCTTGCATAAGGTAGAAGATAATAATAAAGGATAGGCCCTTCGCAGAGGGAAACAGAGGTTGCCATGCGCTTTTATGGTTGGATGCATAAAATCTCAATGCGAAAGAACGTCATTTTATATTGCCCCTTGTGATATGAACCTTTATTATGCAGTCCGTCGCTTTTATTACTTCCACATCACAAGATCGTATAAAGCTTATTTCTCCCACACCAATCAATCATAAATATTTAGAGCAATTTTTATTGCTTTGCACCGATGACAACTTACTTGAAGGATCTTACTCAATCCATAGGTAGATATGGTGGACTCTCATGGCAAAACTGGTTTAAGGGTATTTGGAAGAACAAGTAGTATTTCTACTTGGTGCTGAGAATTTGGCTAGCATGAGGGGGAAAGGCAAGCTCAACAAGTTAGAGGATCCATGACAACATACTTTATCTCAGATATAAGAAAGACATAACTCATTATGTTGTCTTCCTTGTCCAACATCAACTCTTTGGCATGTCATATTTTAATGAGTGCTCCCAATCATAAAAGATGTCAATGATAATATATCTATATGTGAAAACCTCTCTTTCCTTATTAGTTCCTATTAATTGCAACAATGACCAAAGCTATGTCTGCCAACTCCCAACAACTTTTAATCATCATACTCTTTCTATGTGAAGTCATTACTCTCAATAAGATTAATATGAACTTTTTGTTTCTTTTTATTCTTTTTCTCTTTTCTTTTATTCACCCAAGATCGTGGCAAAATAATCAAGCCCTTGACTCAACACTAATCTTTATTATATATAACTCACGGACTCGATTACATAGAGAGATCATAAAGCAAAACTCAAAACTAGATCATGTCATAAACTTTATTCTACTAGATCAAGATACTACTAATAGGATCGAACTAAGAAAAAGGGTAAAGATAGGAGTTGTGATTGTGATACGATACCGGGGCACCTCCCCAAGCTTGGCAGTTGCCAAGGGGACTGCCCATACCCAAGTGATTATGTCTCCTTTGTTGGTGAAGAAGATGGTGGTGATGCAGGCTTAGTTGATGGCTTAGGCTTCTCCCTTAATTTGCGCTTGAGGACGGCATTTTGATCCCTCAGATCATCAATTTCCCACTCCAGGGTTAATATCTTTTTGCATAGATCCTGCTTATTTTCCTGCAAGAGACGAAAAGGGATAAACTCGAACTTGGGTTTCTTTACCCTATCAGGGAGACTTGACTTTTTGAAATCCACGTGCATGTCCCCAGGTTGAGGTAATGGTGCTTCATCTTCATCTGAGCTCGTCTCCTCCTTCCCCTTGGGTTCATAGTCCTCTTCTTCCTCCGTGGTCCATCCATCATGTTCCACATCTCCATAGACCTTTGGATTTGCTAAGTAGTCATCCACATAGCTTTCTCCTTCCGAATCCTAGGAAGACATGTTGATTTAATCTGCAACGGGACAGCTCGAAACGAGAACAGAGCATAATTGCGTGGTACGGGAGTCAAAACCTTCGGGAGAATATATAATGAATTTTTACCGACCAAAATACGTAATGTGCAAGAAAACGTAGTCCGGAAGGCACAAGAGGTGCTCATGAGGTAGGGGGCGCGCCCAGGGGGTAGGGCGCACCCACCACCCTTGTGGGGCCCTCGTGTCCTTCCCGGACTGCTACTTATTTTTCTATTTTTCTAAATATTCCAAAATGGAGAAATATTGCCTTGAAAGTTGTTTTGGAGTCGGTTTACTTACCGTACCACATACCTATTCCTTTTCGGAGTCTGAAACGTTCCGGAAAGTGTCTCTTATGTATTCCTCCGGGGTTATGGTTTCAACATTTATGGGATTACCTAAGATATAATGTTCGATTCTTTGACCGTTTACCACCTTCGGATTTGTGCCCTCGAAGTTGTTGATTTTTATGGCAGCGGAACGATAGACCTCTTCGATAACATAGGGGCCTTCCCATTTAGAGAGAAGTTTTCCTACAAAAAATCTTAAATGAGAGTTGTATAGCAATACATAATCACCTACATTAAACTCACGCTTTTGTATCCTTTTGTCATGCCATCTTTTAACTTTTTCTTTAAACTGTTGGGGAACGTAGTAATTTCAAAAAATTTCCTACGCACACGCAAGATCATGTGATGCATAGCAACGAGGGGGGAGAGTGATCTACGTACCTTGTAGATCGACAACGGAAGCGTTTGGTTGATGTAGTCGTACGTCTCCACGGCCCGACCGATCAAGCACCGAAACTACGGCACCTCCGAGTTCTAGCACACGTTCAGCTCGATGACGATCCCCGAACTCCGATCCAGCAAAGTGTCGGGGAAGAGTTCCGTCAGCACGACGGCGTGGTGACGATCTTGATGCACTACTGCTGCAGGGCTCCGCCTAAGCACCGCTACAATATTATCGAGGACTATGGTGGCTGGGGCGTCGCACACGGCTAAGAATAAGATCACGTGGATCAACTTGTGTCTTTCTGGGGTGCCCCTGCCTCCGTATATAAAGGACTAAAGGGGGGGTGCGGCTGGCCTAGGAGAGGCGCGCCAGGAGAGTCCTACTCCCTCTGGGAGTAGGATTCCCCCCCCCCAATCCTAGTTGGAATAGGATTCGCGGAGGGGGGAAAGAGAGAGAGGGGCTGGCCCCCTCTCCTTGTCCTATTCGGACCAAGGGAGGGGAGGGGCGCGCGGCCCATGTTGGGCTGCATCTTCTCTTTTCCACTAAGGCCCACTATGGCCCATATAGCTCCCGGGGGGTTCCGGTAACCTCCCGGTACTCCGGTAAAATCCCGATTTCACCCGGAACACTTCCGATATCCAAACATAGGCTTCCAATATATCAATCTTTATGTCTCGACCATTTCGAGACTCCTCGTCATGTCCGTGATCACATCTGGAACTCCGAACAAACTTCAGTACATCAAAATGCATAAACTCATAATATAACTGTCATCGTAACCTTAAGCGTGCGGACCCTACGGGTTCGAGAACAATGTAGACATGACCGAGACATGTCTCTGGTCAATAACCAATAGCGGGACCTGGATGCCCATATTGGCTCCTACATATTCTACGAAGATCTTTATCGGTCAGACCGCATAACAACATACGTTGTTCCCTTTGTCATCGGTATGTTACTTGCCCGAGATTCGATCGTCGGTATTCCAATACCTAGTTCAATCTCGTTACCGGCAAGTCTCTTTACTCGTTCTGTAATACATCATCCCGCAACTAACTCATTAGTTGCAATGCTTGCAAGGCTTAAGTGATGTGCATTACCGAGAGGGCCCAGAGATACCTCTCCGACAATCGGAGTGACAAATCCTAATCTCGAAATACGCCAACCCAACATGTACCTTTGGAGACACCTGTAGAGCTCCTTTATAATCACCCAGTTACGTTGTGACGTTTGGTAGCACACAAAGTGTTCCTCCGGCAAACGGGAGTTGCATAATCTCATAGTTATAGGAACATGTATAAGTCATGAAGAAAGCAATAGCAACATACTAAACGATCGGGTGCTAAGCTAATGGAATGGGTCATGTCAATCAGATCATTCAACTTAATGATGTGATCCCGTTAATCAAATAACAACTCCTTGTTCATGGTTAGGAAACATAACCATCTTTGATTAACGAGCTAGTCAAGTAGAGGCATACTAGTGACACTCTGTTTGTCTATGTATTCACACATGTATTATGTTTCCGGTTAATACAATTCTAGCATGAATAATAAACATTTATCATGATATAAGGAAATAAATAATAACTTTATTATTGCCTCTAGGGCATATTTCCTTCAGTCTCCCACTTGCACTAGAGTCAATAATCTAGATTACACAGTAATGATTCTAACACCCATGGAGCCTTGGTGCTGATCATGTTTTGCTCGTGGAAGAGGCTTAGTCAATGGGTGTGCAATATTCAGATCCGTATGTATCTTGCAAATCTCTATGTCTCCCACCTGGACTAGATCACGGATGGAATTGAAGCGTCTCTTGATGTGCTTGGTTCTCTTGTGAAATCTGGATTCCTTTGCCAAGGCAATTGCACCAGTATTGTCACAAAAGATTTTCATTGGACCCGATGCACTAGGTATGACACCTAGATCGGATATGAACTCCTTCATCCAGACTCCTTCATTTGCTGCTTCCGAAGCAGCTATGTACTCCGCTTCACAAGTAGATCCCGCCACGACGCTTTGTTTAGAACTGCACCAACTGACAGCTCCACCGTTTAATGTAAACACGTATCCGGTTTGCGATTTAGAATCGTCCGGATCAGTGTCAAAGCTTGCATCAACATAACCGTTTACGATGAGCTCTTTGTCACCTCCATATACGAGAAACATATCCTTAGTCCTTTTCAGGTACTTCAGGATGTTCTTGACCGCTGTCCAGTGATCCACTCCTGGATTACTTTGGTACCTCCCTGCTAGACTTATAGCAAGGCACACATCAGGTCTGGTACACAGCATTGCATACATGATAGAGCCTATGGCTGAAGCATAGGGAACATCTTTCATATTCTCTCTATCTTCTGCAGTGGTCGGGCATTGAGTCTTACTCAACTTCACACCTTGTAACACAGGCAAGAACCCTTTCTTTGCTTGATCCATTTTGAACTTCTTCAAAACTTTGTCAAGGTATGTGCTTTGTGAAAGTCCAATTAAGCGTCTTGATCTATCTCTATAGATCTTAATGCCTAATATGTAAGCAGCTTCACCGAGGTCTTTCATTGAAAAACTCTTATTCAAGTATCCCTTTATGCTATCCAGAAATTCTATATCATTTCCAATTAGTAATATGTCATCTACATATAATATCAGAAATGCTATAGAGCTCCCACTCACTTTCTTGTAAATACAGGCTTCTCCAAAAGTCTGTATAAAACCAAATGCTTTGATCACACTATCAAAACGTTTATTCCAACTCCGAGAGGCTTGCACCAGTCCATAAATGGATCGCTGGAGCTTGCACACTTTGTTAGCTCCCTTTGGATCGACAAAACCTTCTGGTTGCATCATATACAACTCTTCTTCCAGAAATCCATTCAGGAATGCAGTTTTGACATCCATCTGCCAAATTTCATAATCATAAAATGCGGCAATTGCTAACATGATTCGGACAGACTTAAGCATCGCTACGGGTGAGAAGGTCTCATCGTAGTCAATCCCTTGAACTTGCCGAAAACCTTTTGCGACAAGTCGAGCTTTGTAGACAGTAATATTACCGTCAGCGTCAGTCTTCTTCTTGAAGATCCATTTATTCTCAATTGCTTGCCGATCATCGGGCAAGTCAACCAAAGTCCATACTTTGTTCTCATACATGGATCCCATCTCAGATTTCATGGCTTCAAGCCACTTTGCGGAATCTGGGCTCACCATCGCTTCTTCATAGTTCGTAGGTTCATCATGATCTAGTAGCATGACTTGCAGAACAGGATTACCGTACCACTCTGGCGCGGATCTTACTCTGGTTGATCTACGAGGTTCAGTAGTATCTTGTTCTGAAGTTTCATGATCATCATCATTAGCTTCCTCACTCACTGGTGTAGGTGTCACAGAAACAGTTTTCTGTGATGCACTACTTTCCAATAAGGGAGCAGGTACAGTTACCTCGTCAAGTTCTACTTTCCTCCCACTCACTTCTTTCGAGAGAAACTCCTTCTCTAGAAAGTTTCCGAACTTAGCAACAAAAGTCTTGCCTTCGGATCTGTGATAGAAGGTGTATCCAATAGTCTCCTTTGGATATCCTATGAAGACACATTTCTCCGATTTGGGTTCGAGCTTATCAGGTTGAAGCTTTTTCACATAAGCATCGCAGCCCCAAACTTTCAGAAACGACAACTTTGGTTTCTTGCCAAACCACAGTTCATAAGGCGTCGTCTCAACGGATTTTGATGGTGCCCTATTTAACGTGAATGCGGCCGTCTCTAGAGCGTATCCCCAAAACGATAGCGGTAAATCAGTAAGAGACATCATAGATCGCATCATATCTAGTAAAGTACGATTACGACGTTCGGACACACCATTGCGCTGTGGTGTTCCGGGTGGCGTGAGTTGCGAAACTATTCTACAATTTTTCAAATGTACACCAAACTCGTAACTCAAATATTCTCCTCCACAATCAGATCGTAGAAACTTTATTTTCTTGTTACGATGATTTTCAACTTCACTCTGAAATTCTTTGAACTTTTCAAACATTTCAGACTTATGTTTCATTAAGTAGATATACCCATATCTGCTTAAGTCATCTGTGAAGGTGAGAAAATAACGATATCCGCCACGAGCCTCAATATTCATCGGACCACATACATCTGTATATATGATTTCCAACAAATCTGTTGCTCTCTCCATAGTACCGGAGAACGGTGTTTTAGTCATCTTGCCCATGAGGCACGGTTCGCAAGTACCAAGTGATTCATAATCAAGTGGTTCCAAAAGTCCATCAGTATGGAGTTTCTTCATGCGCTTTACACCGATATGACCTAAACGGCAGTGCTACAAATAAGTTGCACTATCATTATCAACTCTGCATCTTTTGGCTTCAACATTATGAATATGTGTGTTACTACTATCGAGATTCAATAAGAATAGACCACTCTTCAAGGGTGCATGACCATAAAAGATATTACTCATATAAATAGAACAACCATTATTCTCTGATTTAAATGAATAACCGTCTCGCATCAAACAAGATCCAGATATAATGTTCATGCTTAACGCTGGCACCAAATAACAATTATTTAGGTCTAATATTAATCCCGAAGGTAGATGTAGAGGTAGCGTGCCGACTGCGATCACATCGACTTTGGAACCGTTTCCCACGCGCATCGTCACCTCGTCCTTAGCCAATCTTCGCTTAATCCGTAGTCCCTGTTTCGAGTTGCAAATATTAGCAACAGAACCAGTATCAAATACCCAGGTGCTACTGCGAGCATTAGTAAGGTACACATCAATAACATGTATATCACATATACCTTTGTTCACCTTGCCATCCTTCTTATCCGCCAAATACTTGGGGCAGTTCCGCTTCCAGTGACCAGCCTGCTTGCAGTAGAAGCACTCAGTTTTAGGCTTAGGTCCAGACTTGGGTTTCTTCTCTTGAGCAGCAACTTGTTTGCTGTTCTTCTTGAAGTTCCCCTTTTTCTTCCCTTTGCCCTTTTTCTTGAAACTAGTGGTCTTGTTTACCATCAACACTTGGTGCTCCTTCTTGATTTCTACCTCCGCAGCTTTCAGCATTGCGAAGAGCTCGGGAATAGTCTTATTCATCCCTTGTATATTATAGTTCATCACGAAGCTCTTGTAGCTTGGTGGCAGTGATTGGAGAATTCTGTCAATGACGCAATCATCTAGAAGATTAACTCCCAATTGAATCAAGTGATTATTATACCCAGACATTTTGAGTATATGCTCACTAACAGAACTGTTCTCCTCCATGTTGCAGCTATAGAACTTATTGGAGACTTCATATCTCTCAATCCGGGCATTTGCTTGAAATATTAACTTCAACTCCCGGAACATCTCATATGCTCCATGACGTTCAAAACGTCGTTGAAGTCCCGATTCTAAGCCGTAAAGCATGGCACACTGAACTATTGAGTAGTCATCAGCTTTGCTCTGCCAGACGTTCATAACATCCGGCGTTGCTCCTGCAGTAGGCCTGGCACCCAGTGGTGCTTCTAAGACGTAATTCTTCTGTGCAGCAATGAGGATAATCCTCAAGTTACGTACCCAGTCCGTGTAATTGCTACCATCATCTTTCAACTTTGCTTTCTCAAGGAACGCATTAAAATTCAACAGAACAACAACATGAGCTATCTATCTACAAACAAGCATAAACAAGCAAGATACTTATCAGGTACTAAGTTTCATGATAAATTTAAGTTCAGTTAATTTACTTAAAGAACTCCCACTTAGATAGACATCCCTCTAATCCTCTAAGTGATTACGTGATCCCAATCAACTAAACCATGTCCGATCATCACGTGAGATGGAGTAGTTTCATTGGTGAACATCACTATGTTGATAATATCTACTATATGATTCACACTCGACCTTTCGGTCTCCATGTTCTGAGGCCATATCTGTATATGCTTGGCTCATCAAGTATAACCTGAGTATTCCGCGTGTGCAACTTTTTTGCACCCGTTGTATTTGAACGTAGAGCCTATCACACCCGATCATCACGTGGTGTCTCAGCACGAAGAACTTTCGCAACGGTGCATACTCAGGGAGAACACTTCTTGATAATTAGTGAGAGATCATCTTATAATGCTACCGTCAATCAAAGCAAGATAAGATGCATAAAAGATAAACATCACATGCAATCAATATAAGTGATATGATATGGCCATCATCATCTTGTGCTTGTGATCTCCATCTCCGAAGCACCGTCGTGATCACCATCGTCACCGGCGCGACACCTTGATCTCCATCGTAGCATCGTTGTCGTCTCACCAAGCTTGTGCTTCCACGACTATCGCTACCGCTTAGTTATAAAGTAAAGCATTACATCGCGATTGCATTGCATACAATAAAACGACAACCATATGGCTCCTGCCAGTTGCCGATAACTCAGTTACAAAACATGATCATCTCATACAATAAAAACAACATCATGTCTTGACCATATCACATCACAACATGCCCTGCAAAAACAAGTTAGACGTCCTCTACTTTGTTGTTGCAAGTTTTACGTGGCTGCTACGGGCTTAAGCAAGAACTAATCTTACCTACGCATCAAAACCACAACGATAGTTTGTCAAGTTGGTGCTGTTTTAACCTTCGCAAGGACTGGGCGTAGCCACACTCGATTCAACTAAAGTTGGAGAAACTGTCACCCGCAAGCCACCTCTGTGCAAAGCACGTCGGGAGAACCGGTCTCGCGTAATCGTACGCGTAATGTCGGTCCGGGCCGCTTCATCCAACAATACCGCCGAACCAAAGTATGACATGCTGGTAAGCAGTATGACTTATATCGCCCAAAACTCACTTGTGTTCTATTCGTGCATATAACATCAACATATAAAACCTAGGCTCGGATGCCACTGTTGGGGAACGTAGTAATTTCAAAAAATTTCCTATGCACACGCAAGATCATGTGATGCATAGCAATGAGGGGGGAGTGTGATCTACGTACCTTGTAGATCGACAACGGAAGCATTTGGTTGATGTAGTCGTACGTCTCCACGGTCCGACCGATCAAGCACCGAAACTACGGCACCTCCGAGTTCTAGCACACGTTCAGCTCGATGACGATCCCCGGACTTCGATCCAGCAAAGTGTCGGGTAAGAGTTCCATCAGCACGACGGCGTGGTGACGATCTTGATGCACTACTGCTGCAGGGCTTCGCCTAAGCACCGCTACAATATTATCGAGGACTATGGTGGCTGGGGCGCCGCATACGGCGAAGAATAAGATCACGTGGATCAACTTGTGTCTTTCTGGGGTGCCCCTGCCTCCGTATATAAAGGACTAAGGGGGGGT